>NC_051073.1:75451418-75527907 GCF_004664715.2 Peromyscus leucopus | reverse complement strand
AAAAATTATTATTAATTCTCTGATGTGGAACCAATCCTCATCCCTTCCTCAGCCTCACTGTGGAGGTGCCTGTAACGGCTCTGCTGGGTGCTCGGCCCAGCCAGGTCAAGCAGTTCAAAGGTTCTAGGTCATGATTTTGTTTTTATTTCCAGCATTATCTACTATAAAAGTCTGACAGCAGGCAAGCTGGAAAGGCCAGATAGAGGAAGAAGACATGTACTAGACATCAGGAATGCACTCAGACCCGTGTGCTTCTTCATCTGTCATTGCACTTAACAAACGATTTTTAGCAGATCGCTTTTTATTTAATTAGTAAATAGGATATTCAGATCACATCTGTAGAGAGGAGGAAATAGATAATTTGGAGTAAAAGACACTGCCTAAAGATACATAGCGGGAGGCGAGATGTTCCCTCAGCTACCTGCTTGCTAATGAGAGTGCAGGCTTGCACTGCCGAGCTAAGAAAAAGCCAGGAGAATCTCAAGAGACCTTACGACCACAGGGGAAGGCAGATTTCTCTGACTGCCTAAGTTCTCCCCAAATATGTGTCAGCAAGCACTTCAGAGTGATCCAGCCAGTAGCTAGGAATTTGCTGGCATGCAAGGCAGTCATGAGAACAAGAAACTGTGTTTTATATTATTTGCCTTTGGATAAATTTCCAGCATGCTGTTCCTGAAACTTGGTTTTCAGAAGTGAGAGATGACAAATAATGGCCACAGGTAGCCAGTTTCCTGTTTAGAGGGATGAGTGAATAAAAAGTTACAGTAAACACCTGACTCTTTGACAGGAACTCCTAAAATACCACCAAAGAGACACGACCACACAGGAACTCCTAAAATACCATCAAAGAGACATGGCCACAGTTACCAGAAGAAATGTCTGCCTTAAAAAAGCCATTGATAGGTCTTCTTTTGGGGAGTATCTATTTAGATTATTTATTCATTTTAAGAACTTTTCAGTGTGTGTGTGTGTGTGTGTGTGTGTGTGTGTGTGTGTGTGTGTGTGTGTGTGTGTATGTATAGTATGACACCTGCATAGTATATCAAACATCCAAATGTCAACGTGGTCGCTCTCACAATTAATAGCCCATTCCAACAGTAATATATAGTTGACACCAGGCCTTCTGAGATGCTAGACTATGGAACTATTTTCTGAACACTCAATTCTACCACACCTAAGTCTCATGTGAACATTGCAAATACTTCAACTAAAAGAACACAGCAGATAAAAAAAAAAAAAAACTAAACCGCCAGGCGGTGGTGGCGCACGCCTTTAATCCCAGCACTCAGGAGGCAGAGCCAGGTGGATCTTTGTGAGTTCGAGACCAGCCTGGTCTACAGAGCAAGATCCAGTAAAGGCGCAAAGCTACACAGAGAAACCCTGTCTCAAAAAAAAAAAACCCTAAACCACGCAAAGAAATAGCACTCAACCAATGGGGTTAACACAATGAGGCTCTATATGGGAAGAGTAGAAGCCCATAAGAGAGGTCATCTTTAGGAGCAGCAAAGGTCCATCAGTGAGATCCTCCATAGAAGTATGAGAGACCCATAAGTGTGGCCTTCCTTGGGAACAGCACAGGCCCCTATGTGAGATCTCATAAGGAACAGCAGAGGCCAATACATGTAGCCTGCTTAGGAACGTCACAGTCCCATAACTGAGGCCTCCATAGGAACAAGAGAGGCCCATCAGTGAGGCCTCTACTTCAACAGCAGATTACCATAAGTGAGTCCTCCATAAGAACAGCAGGGGCTCAAAATGAGGCCTCCATAGCAAGAGCAGTGTCCTATATGTAAGGCCTCCATAGACACAGCACAGGCCCATTCATGAGGCCTCCATAGCAACAACAGAGTCCTTAATGAGGCCTCCACAGAAACAGCGTGGGCCTATAAATGAGGCCCTTCTTGTGAACAGTGGGGGACCATAATTGAGGCCCTCCATGGGAACAGCAGATGCTCATAGGTGAGCCCCCATAGCAACAGCAGAGGCCCATAATGGAGTCCCTCCTTGGGACCAGCAGAGATTCATAAGTGAGACCCTCAATTACAGCAGCAGGTGTCTGTAAGTAAGGATCTCCTTGAGAACAGTAGTGGCCCACAGAGAGGCCCTCCACAAGAACAGCAAAGGCCCAGCAGCAAGGCCCTCCATGGTAGAAGCAGCCTAAGAAACAAGTGTTTCAGGTAAGAGTATTTGCATTGCTGGCTTCCAAGTCCATGGCAGACACACTGAGAGAAGACCCTCCTTAATTCTTAATTTCATTATATAAAAGCAATACAATTCAGTTCTTTTTAAATAGAAAATACAACTGAACAAAAACTTTAAAATAACCATCCCTTTACCTATGAAGAACCAATTATCTATCACATTGGTAGGTGATATTTATACCACATATAGATATAAAACACTTATAGATACACACGCTTGTCTGGGCTTTGAAAGTAAGCCCTCCTGAACCTTGCAACCCGGTTCTGATCTATTTTTATTGTGACCCTATCTCAATAAATAACTATTTACAGCATTATAATAGCTAATTGGTACTCCTTTAAGACTCCTTTCCAAGAAACTCCTTAACAAGAAACATGATTATAAAATAACTTTTAATGTAAAACTTCTTAGGTAAGCCGTACTCTACTCGCAAAGAGGATAAATAACAGCAAATGCACAGCCACCATTACCTTCTTTTGCCCTGTATTCCAGGCTGATGCAGCTTGCTAAGAAGCGGTGATAGGCCCTCATCTCCGCCTCTGTTATCCGCACCACGGTGTAAGGTGGGTATCTGGGGTCTGGTTCTTCATACTGCCTGCACTGCACAGCTGTGGAGTTCCAGGACACACGACCACCCCCCTCCTCTCCATGCCGCTCTGGGCAGTGCATTCACACTATGGTTAAACCTCCTCTGCCTAATCTCTCTGAAGATCACACAAGGTCTTTTCCTTGCTGAGAGTTGATCCTGAGGATTAGCGGGTGCGGACAGGGTCACTGCTTCAACAGACTACCAGAACTCCTGATCCAGAAACAACAGAAGGGGAGCTGAGGGATAAAGACATTAGGAACAAAGGAAAACACTTGAGCTGCTGATAATAAGAATGTTTCCCTAAAAGCACCACATTGTGAAATATCGGGCCATTGGTGAAATAACAATTAAAATTATTAAATTTTAAAACATTTTTTGAAAAGATAATCTTTGGGAGATTATTTCTGCGAGGTCAGTTTCACTCGCCTTCTTTTCCAAGCTCTCCAGGCTGCCGAAGCATAAGCCCAACACTTAGCATTGCTGCCAGGGCTTCACCGTCTAAGGAAGCACCAGGCTGACACAGAAAGTGATAAAGTTTCCCAAGCTCCAACTGCTTTCGAAGAACAGCTGCAGCACATCACAATTCCCAAGTGAAGGATGCTCCTTCCTGATGATATCCAAGAGCCCCCCCTAGAAACACAAGAAAAAAATGACTTCATATGGCAGAGCTAGGCTGTATACAAAGACACAGGGAGAGGCTGCCTTTTCCTAACACATTTTGTTCTGTTTTTACGTGATTAATGTCGCTGCTTAATAGTGTTGTGCTCTATAATTTAAAGAAGAATACACCATTAAACAGCCAAAAGTTAAGTGAAAAGTATATGAATGTCTAAAGGCTCTGTCTATGTGAGCATCTGCGGTGGTCTTCAGGCTCTGTCTATGTGAGCATCTGCGGTGGTCTCCAGGCTCTGTCTATGTGAGCATCTGTGGTGGTCTCTAGGCTCTGTCTATGTGAGCATCTACGGTGGTCTCTAGGCTCTGTGATCTCTGAAGGGAAGTTTGTATTGCACCTTAAGCATATTTACAGACCCAGATATGTGTAGCTGTTAGGTCATTTTTCTTCAGTAACATGTTGTTTTATACTTTAACTGGATAACTTGGCAACTATTTCTTAGGATAGCTTTGTAAATGTTTGCTTTTTCAAGACAAGCTGATGGGGATTCAGCTCAAACAGGCAGGAGGAAAACTCAGTAAAACTTTAACCCATCCTGTCTGTCTCACACAGATATTATGAAACTGTAACGGTGCAAGGCAGCAGCTAGACTACATCTGTTCATATTAAAATAATGCATGTTTGTGATGTTTTTATTTTTTACAAGTTTTAATAATAAAGTTTATAAAATAAAAAAATGCTAAATGTAGAATATATATTTTTCTTTCCTTCTTCATTATGAAGCCTGTTTATTTTATATAAGGCCTCGACCATAGAGCTGTGTTTCTTGGTAAGGTTGGTATTCAGGCTCTTCTCACTCTATTGCCTGATATGCAGGTCTAGGTTAATTTGCCTGCAAGTTTGTGAATCTTGTTGATTTTCTCAAAGAACCAACTCTTCACTTCTTTGAGGCTGTATTTTGCCTTTTCAGTTGTTGTTCTATTTAGCTGACTTCAGCCCTGAGTTTGATTATTTCTTTCTGCGTATTCTTTTTGGGTCTTACCGCTTCTTGTCTTTCTAGAGCTTTGAAGTATATCACTAATCGATTAATATGAGATGTCCCTGTTTTTTTATGTAGGCACTTAGTGTTTCCCATAGGTTTTGGCAAGTTGTATTTCATCTTCATTAAATTCTAAAAAGGTTGTAATTTCCTTTTTGATATCTGTCTTGACCCAGTTTTCATTCAGTGGTGAGTTGCTTTGCTTCATGGAGTTTGTGTACTTTCTATCATTACTGTTCTTGATGCCCACCTTGAGACATGGTGGTCAGATAGGAGGCAAGGCATTTTTCAAAGACTTGCTTTGTGTCTCAATATGTGGTCAGTTTTGCAGATGTCTTACTTAGGATTTCCATTGCTGTGAAGAGACACCATGACCATATAAGTCTTCTAAAGGAAAACATTTAATTGGGGCTGGCTTACAGTTTCAGAGGTTTTATCATCATGGTGGGACATGGCAGCATGCAGGCAGACATGGTGCTGGAGAAGGAGCTGAGTTCTACATCTTGATCCACGGGCAACAGGAAGTAAACTGTGTCACTGGGCATAGCTTGAGCATAGGAGACTTCAAATCCCACCCCCACAGTGATACACTTCCTCCAACAAGGCCACATCTACTCCACTACCTCCTAACAGTGCCACTCCCTATGGGGGCCATTTTCTTTCAAAGTACCACTGGAGAGTTTAATGGGCCACTTGAGAATAATGTGTTTTCTTTAGTATTTGGGTGGAATGTTCTGTAGCTGTTTCTCTGTTTAGTTTTTGTTTGGATGATCTGTCTGCTGGTGAGAATGGGGTACTGAAGTCACCAACTAACACTTTGTGAGAGTCAGTATGTGATTTTAGCTGTAGTGTTTCTCTTTTGAAATTCAGTGCCCTTGTGTTTGTTACATAAATGTTTAGAATTATCCATTTATGGACATTTTTTTCTTTATGAGTATTCAGTGTCCTTCCCTATTAACCAAATTTAATCTTAAAATTAATAAGATTCATTGTGGTTTGAAGTCTATTTAGTCAGATATTAAAATAACTACACTCCCTTGCTTCTTAGATCCATTTGTTTCAAATACCCTTTCCCATCATTTTACCCTCATGATGTCTTTCCTTAGGGGTGAGAGGTTTCTTGGATGCAGCAAAAATATGGACCCTGTTTTCTAATCTTGTAGCAATAACGCCCACACTACCACCACCCATTCACCATGTCCAAGCAAGGGGCTGTGGATCGAAAAACAGAGACAAAAGACAGTGGGTCATTCACCTCAGCAGAATGCCAAATGCTGTTTATTGAAAGAGGGAAGAAACCTTAAATACAGTCTTACAGCACAATGGGAGAATCCCAGAGGGCAGAAATTCACTACTGATATTTACAATCTTGTATCTAAGCTGTTAATGCCCAATATGCAGGATACACAAATAAGGAACTTCCCTTAAGCATTCAGGAGGGTGGAAACCACCATCAGGGAATTAGCATAGGGAGGACATCTGGTCAAGGTCAGCAAGCAGGCAACAGCTTACTCAAAATGAGAGGGCCAGGGCCCTACAGGTCCCCCCTTTTTACTAAAAAATGAGCTTCTGACTTAGATTGTGTGGGACGTCAGCAGGTCACCTTACCCATCATGGAGACGCCTGCCCAGACCACATAGGTGCTCTGTCTTAGGTTGGTAACTGCCCCCCCCCAGGCATTACCCATCTCTGAATACTCATTATCATATAGGCTCAACCATGTTAGCTGTAGAGTTAACTGCTGCCAAAGATCTCAGAGTGGCGCTGGGCTTGCAATCTGTGCATTTGAAACTGAAAAGACCAACAGAAGTCCTAACCCACCCATAGCCAGTAGGCTAGAGGCAATTGAGCCATTCCCTTCCTTAAGGAGCCTTACTGCAAATTGGGATCCTTGCAAGATGGTATCCCAAAAGCAAATGGAACTTGAGTTTTATAAATTTCAAAGCCAATTGAAATGTATATAACTACTGAATAAAATTTATCACGCCCAATAGAATGAAAAAGTAATTAACTGTGGTAGCTACTTTTGCTAACTGTAGTAAGCAATTATGAAATAGCAATCCCAGAAACAGTAGCAGCAGTGGCCACCACCACTATAGCAGCAACAAGGCAGCAGCGATGTCAAGTTCTCTTCTAGAGCATGTGGGCATCCACTAGCATGGACACAACTCCAGGAACACGACCGACCAAGGCCCATATTTCTTGATGCCAGCACAACTTAAGCTGGCAGCTCTTCAAAAGAACAACTAAGAACCATAAAGAAAAAACAGACAGCACACAAGGAGCAGAACTAATGGTCTCATAATGGCTACATTCAGGCTCACAAATTTTAAAGGTATCTTCAAAGGAGGCTAGATGAATTTCAGGAGGCCAATAAAAGTTGCATAGAGCCACTCCTGAAAAGTAGGTACTACACCAGCTTGAAGAGGATTGTGAAAATGAAAAGGCTTAGCTGGCATGGTACTGTGAACAAATGGAAGTCAGTGACCTTCAGGGTTATCCTTAATCTCCAAGGTGTCTGGGTGACACATTCTCAAACATACTTGAAAGAGCAGTTACCATACATTACCTTCTGAAGAATCCAACTGCATGGCTACAGTTTCTAGTCTTATATTAATGCTTGCCAAGGCTGGCCATATTGGGCTCTTAATCCCCATTGGCATCAGAAGGGGACAGTTCTTCACAAAGGCCCAATAGGTCTCTGCCATGTTGGGATTCAGCAGCAGCCACAGGGAGCACACAGCGCTCAGGAACCCAAAGAGGGAATCTCATTGTCCTGTGGAAAGACACAAACAGATCCCCGGGCCCACACCAATACCAGATCAGGTCCCCTCCAAGTGCCAGTAGAAAGATCCTTCCATTGCACCAGAGGATGATTTGCAACAGGAGCCCTCCAGTGCTTATCTGCAGCAGATAGCCAGCAGAATCCATCGATAAAAAAATTTAAAATATATAAAATAAGGGAAAGAAAAGAATGTGGAGAGGAGAGATGAGCCCCTAGCTCCCCCTTTTTACTTTAGCAATATATGTTTTTAAGGTACAATGGCAGTGTTCTACTATAGCCTGTCCTTGAGGATTATAAGGAATACCAGTCTTATTAATGATAGAAAAATCTTGGCAGAATTTTGAAAATCCCATAGTGCTGTAGGCTGGACCATTATCAGTCTTTATGCATTTTGGCACTCCCATGTAAGCAAAAGCCGTCATTTTCCTGACTTCTTGTAGAGGCCATTTTGGATCTCAGGATTCTTGTAAATTATAGATATGTCCCGCACCAGAATCCGGTAGTCTTTCAATCTCAATCCCATATAATTTTATTTTTAATTTAGGCTGTTTATCATTGATATCTGTTTGTCAAATCACCTTTTCTCCTGTACTTCAAAAGCCTCCAGTTCTATATATAGGCACAATTTTGCATTTGAAACATGAAAGCAATAATAATTGAGCAGTTCTATCACCAGCCTCTATTTCCATGGTTCTTTTTACATATGCCAATTATAAAAGCATTAAATACAATCTCTATAGGATTTGAAGAGGTAACTTTTGGCAATACTCTGGAGTATTTTTATAAAGTCTTCAAGTAACACATTAGCACAAATAGCCAATTATTAACAATGTGGATCAAACAATTTACCTGTATTTTATTTACTGGAAAAATAATTTTGTAACCTCTTTATCAGTAAGAGATTATTTTTTATGGGTTTACCTTAGCAACAACATTTAATAAGCTAACAACCCAATGAATTTCAAGTGTTATATTTCTTTTCTTTTCTTTTCTTTTCTTTTTTTTTTTTTTTTGGTTTTTAGAGACAGGGTTTCTCTGTGTAGTTTTCGTCTTTCCTGCCACTCACTTGGTAGCTCAGGCTGGTCTCAAACTCACAGAGATCTGCCTGGCTCTGCCTCCCAAGTGCTGAGATTAAAGGTGTGTGCCACCACCACCTGGCTCAGGTGTTATATTTTATAGAATTCTAGAAAGCAACTTAAAGAGCAGAGCCAAATTTTCAGTAATGATCAACAGACAAAAGCATACCTAATATATAGTTCAAAATTATGAATTCTGTTCCTTAGTTTATCTACCATGAGAGTCAATCATTCATCTAAGCATTTATTAAGACAATCAAAAGAACAGAACACCCTTTATACAATGAATGATTAATATCCCTGGAAATTCAAACAGCATTGACTTAGCATTCCATGTCCTGACTGAAACCATTTTTCACCAGAAGTTGGGCCCATTTAAACTTTTAGTGCTAGTCCCTCTCCTGGCCTCTGCTCGCTTGCCTGCCCATGAGCCTGTTCCCCTCATCGGCCTTGTGGCTATGCCTCCTGTCTGTGTGTACCTGCCTGCCTGCTGCTCCGGGCTATCTCACACATGCCTTTGCCTCCGTGCTGGACGTGTGCCCCACACACGAGCACTCACGTTTAATCTTTCTCTTACTGCTATGAAGGGACTACCTAATAATGAGTTATTCCCACCATTAAAGGAAAAACAGAAAAATATTTCCTATGAAGGGATCCTAAATATTGAATTATTCCCACTCTGAGAAAAAATGAACATTTAAACCAAAATTAAGCAAACAGACAACGAAACTCCTACAACTCTTTGTAATTCAGATGCTGCCTCTCTGTGCTGGTAGGCAGAAAAGAGCTCAGAGTTTCAGCTTATCCTGAAAATTCTAAAATTGGAAAGAGCCTTTTCTTCCTCCATTACCACTGGGAAGAGGCTTTTATCTTTTCTTCATCCTTCCTTTACAGGGCCCTAAAAATCTTTAGACCTAGTTTCAAAAATTTTCCCCTTTTTACCGGGAAAATTCTTTTTTCTTGATTAAATTTTTTCTACCTTTTCTAATGGGAAATTTCCTTTCCCTCCCTCTTCTCTATTGGGAAGATTTCCTTTTTTATTTAAAATCTTTAGCTGTCTTGCTCTATATTAACTTCAGTGCCCTCCTGCTTCAACAGTCCGGTTAACTGACTCTGAGCTAGCTGCACCCATTTCAATTCACCCTTATCTTTTCTTTTTGTTTCTTTAAATTGCTGGCCAGGCTTACCTGGGTGTCCATCAGCAATGTCCCTTCTTTCTTGGATCTCGGTGGGACCTCCATTTGTAGCAATAACACCTGTGCTACCACCACCTGTTCACCATGTCTGAGTGAGGGGCTGTGGATCGAAAAACAGAAACAAAAGACAGCGGGTCATTCCCCTCAGCAGAATGCTGAATGCTGTTTATTGAAAGAGGGAGGAAACCCTAAATATAGTCTTACAGCACAATGGGAGAACCCCAGAGGGCAGAAGTTTGCTACTGATGTTTACAATCTTGCATCTAAGCTGTTAATGCCCAATATGCAGGATACACCAACAAGGAACTTCCCTTAAGCATTCAGGAGGGTGGAAACCATCAGGGAATTAGCATAGGGAGGACATCTGGTCAAGGTTGGCAAGCAGGCAAAAGCTACCCAAATTGGGAGGCAGCCAGGGCTCTACACCTGAATGAAAGGACCCTTATGTGCTTGCACTGGAAAAAGACTTCTTGGTGGTCTCTGGGGGTTTTGTGAAATGGGTACAACGGAAGCAACAGACTATTGAGCAATGGGTCCTGGAACTAAATGACAGTGAACAATGTCTCAGAACCTCTGGGACACAATGAAAGCAGTCCTACAGGGACCTTTACAGCTCTACATGTTGATGAAGAAGTCAGAGACATTGCAAATACTATGAATGATACACCTTAAAGGATTTTCGTAAAAAGGAAAAAAAAAAGAATAAGCCAAACCTCAAGTAAGTAAATGAAAAGAAATCTTTATGATCAGTCCAGAAATTAATGAAATAGAAATGAAAAGAAAAACATAATCATTGAAACTAAGAGTGGGTTCTTTGAAAAGATAAATAAGATTGACAAACCAAACTAACCAAAAGAAAGAAGACACCAACTTATACAATTACAGGTGAAAAGGGAACCATCACACCAGATACCAGTGAAATGAAAAACATCAGGTCTGGAGGTTAGAGACAGCTCACTGGGTAAAAGCACTGGTTGCTTTTCCAGAGGACCTGGGTTCAATTCCCAGCACCCACATGGTAGCTCACAGCTAGTCTATAAGTTTAGTCCCAGGGATCTGATGGCCTCTTCTGGCCTCCTTGGGCACTGCAAAATATGATGCACAGACAGACATTCAGGCAAAACACCCATACACATCAAACTAAAACATATAAACAAAAACATAACTTACACAAAACACCACATCTCATGTTGAAAATGCATATTCCACTAAGTCAGAAAATCAAAAAGAAATGGATGAATTTCTAGACAATGTGACTTACTAAAATTGAACCAAGATGAGATGAATAGTTTTAAAAGATCTATATCATGCAATGGATTTAAGCAGTAATTAAAGCTTTCCCAACAAAAAGCAGTCCAGGCCCAGATGGAGTCATGGTGATGTTTATGAAGCCCTCCCATGCTTCTCAAGCCACTCCATAGAAATGGAAGAAACACTTCCAAACCAAAGGCAGATAAAGACATGGAGTGAGAGAATCAACAAACTAATTCCCATGATGACCTTAAACTAAATAATTGCAAATACATCAAAAAGATCATTCACCATGATGAAGCTGGTGGTGTAACTTGATCAGAGATACAGGAACACAACAGATGTGAGCCAATAAATGTTCTAAGTCACACAAATGGAGCCGAGGACAGAAACCCCATGGACATCTGGACAGATGTAGAAAAAACACTGACAAAACCTACCATTTCTTCATGGTAAATGTTCTAACTTGGATTAGGAAAAAAAATCATAATATAATAAAGCCTACATATGACAGCCTACAGCCAACATGATATTAAATGGGGAAAACCCTCAAAGCACTTCCACTAAAATAAGGAACGAGACAAAGGTGTCCAACTTTTCCACTCTTCTTCAGTATAGTCCTGGAAGCCTTAGCTAGAGCAAGACAAGGGGAGCACATAAAAGGATACAAACAGCAAAGGAAAGATGCCAAAGGCCCCTATCTGCATCTGCTATGATTTTATACATAAATCATAAAACTATGATTTATTTATAAAGACTAACTAGAAAACTTTTAGAACTGATACACACATTCAGTGGCAGGACACAAAAGCAATACACAAATCCTTCCTATATATCAATGACAAAGAAACTGAAATCTTGGAAGTAATCCAATTTTTTTTTTTTTTTTTTTTTTTTTTTGGTTTTTCAAGACAGGGTTTCTCTGTGTAACAGCCTTGGCTGTCTTGGAACTCACTCTGTAGACCTGGCTGAAGTCAAACTCACAGAGATCTGCCTGCCTCTGCCTCCTGAGTGCTGGGATTAAAGGTGTGTGCCACCACTGCCTGACAGTGATTCAATTTTTAACAGCCTCAAAGAAGAAAAAAGTACCTTGGAAAAAACTAACCAAGGATATGAAAGATCTCTAAAATGAAAAATTCAAAATACTCAAGGAAAAAAAAATCAAGTAAGACACTAGAAGATGTAAAACATGTTCATGGATTTGAAGGATCAATAATTATGAAATATGGTGGTATTCTATTTGTACTGAAATGTGATTTTAATTGTATGTTAATAAATAAAGTGGCCTGGGGGTCAGAGCTATAGGAGCCATAGAAAAAGCATGGCAGTGGTGGCGCACACCTTTAATCCCATAGATCTCTGTGTGTTCAGGGATACAGCCAGCATTGGAGACATACACCTTTAAGACCTAGAGGGCTGTACTTACAGGCAGTGATGAGGCAGTCATGTGTCTGGGTTTACAACCAATGAGAAGGCAGAACAGGAAGACTATTTAAAGACATACACCCAGGAAATAGGTCTCTTTCAGGGAGCTAGGAGCACCGCAGGAAGAAGGGTAAGATTTTAGCTTTGAGCTCTGAGCTCTCGGCTTTTTCTTTTACATTGGTTCTGTGTTTCTTATTTAATAAGACGGTTGGTTACATCTACAGTGAAAACAGTATCTTACAAAATCCAATATAGAGTCAATACTGAGCAATCTCAGCCAGACATCCAGTGACATTCTTCACAGAAACAGAAAAGCAATCTTAAGTGAGGTATGGTGGTTCACAATTTTTAATTCCAGCACTTAGGGGCAGAGGCCAGTCTGCTCCACAGAGTGAGTTCCAGAACATCCAGGACCATTACACAGAGAAATCCTGTCTTGAAAAAAACCAAAACAGACACACTCACCTCCACACACAAAAAAGCAATTTTAAAGTCCATATGGAAACACAAGAGACTCTGGAGAGGCAAAACAATCCTAAGCAAAAACCAAATCATCGAAGTTATCACCATATCTGATTTGAAGTTATATTACAGATCCATATTAAAAAGAAGGGCATGGCACTGATGTAAAAACATATTCAATTGTAGTGATAATTCATCTGTGCCCCCACAATAGAGTTTATCTGAGGTCAGAGGAAAAAGCCAGCTACTATATTTGACGTAGAAGTCAGACAATGGTAGCACATGCCTTTAATCCTATCACTGAGGAGGCAGGGATCTGTCTGTATCTCTGTGAGTTCAAGGCCACACTAGGAACAGAGCCAGGTGTGGTGGCACATGACTTAAATTCCAACACTGGTTAGCCATAAAGGTCTGGAGGTCTGTATAGACAGACAGGAGGTGACAGAACTGGACAGGAAGAGGAAGTGATATAGCTGGGCAGTGAGAGGAAATGAGTTAGCAGAACAGAAAGGAATATAGGTGTGGGTATACAGGAAGTAGGTCTCTTTGGAGACTGAAGGTCAGTGAGGTGAGGTTGGCTTGTGGCTTGTCCTATTCCTCTGATCTCTCAGCTTTAACCCTAATTTCTGGCTCTATGTTTTTTATTTTATAAGACCTTTTAAGATTCATGTTACAATTGGTGCTCCAAGGATTGTGGCAAGAATTGCCTGAAAAGCTGATTGTGGCCTTACAGCTCAGGCTGGAACTGCACGAAGCTGGATCTCTACCTCACGTGGGCCCAAAGTCTCTTTGGCTTTTTCTCTCCTGGTGGGTGGTGGGCTCTCTCTGGATTCTCATCTCAGACTGCTACCACATTAGGTAGCTGCTTTGAAATTCCTCGGACATCTACTCTTCTACACACTCGACAGACTTGGTAAGTCAATTAAGATATCTTAAAAGGAGAAATTAGTTAAAAGGGAATTTTTTCCCACATTAAAAAGTAGGAAACATTTTTACAATGGAAGGAATTTGGTCTCTGTTTGATAACACATTAGGAAGTCTGAAAATGGAACAATTAAATGAGAGGATAATTAATGTTGATGGGATGTACATAACATTAATTATGAATATTATTTGCTTGATCATTTTTATTTTAGCATTAAAAAGGTTGACCAATTTGAGATAAAAGCTTTAGAAAAACCTGTTAAAATGAATTATAGAGAAATTCAGACCCAGACAAAAGAATTTAATGGTAATTCAGCCAATGGGCTTTCTACAATCTGGAATTCCTTTGCCTATTTTGTTACCTAAAGGATGGCCTCCTATAGTTATTGATTAAAAAGACTGTTTCTTATTTGCAGGCAAATGGATGGAACTAGAAAAAATCATCCTGAGTGAGGTAACCCAAACCCAGAAAGACAGTTATGGTATGTACTCACTCATTGGTGGATTCTAGATATAAAATGAACAATCAGACCACAACCCATAGAACCATAAAGGCTATATATATATATATATATATATATATATATATATATATATATATATATCATGGAGGTCCCTAGGACGACTGTGACATATAATAAATTTCAGTTTTACTCAATTATAAAAAAAAATAGCCAAATGAATGGAAACACATGAACTATGAACCAAAGGCTGAGGGGCTCCCAGTTGGATCAGGACCTCTGAATAGGTGAGACAGTTGATTGGCTTGATCAGTTTGGGAGGCATCTAGGCAGTGGGACCAAGTCCTGTGCTCATTGCATGAATTGGCTGTTTGAAACCAGGAACTTATGCAGGGACACTTGGCTTAGTCTGGGAGGAGGGGACTGGACCTCCCTGGACTGAGTCTACCAAGTTGATCACAGTCCTCGGGGGAGGACTTGTCCTGGAGGAGGTGGGAATGGAGGGTGGGCTGGGGGTAAGGGGAGGGCGTGGGAGGGGGGAGAATAGGGGAACCCATGGCTGATATGTAGAACTGAATGGTATTGTAAAATAAAAAATATATATCACACAAAAAAAAAAAGACTGTTTCTTCTCAAGACCCTTACAAGAAAAAGACAGAGAAAGATTTGCCTTCATAGTGCCTACTTATAATAATTCTCAGCCAGTTAAGAGATATCTATGGAAGGTTCTCCCACAGGGAATGTTAAATAGCCCAACTTTGTGCCAATATTTTGTATGACAGCCATTGGAAGTAATATGTAAACAATTTCCTAAATATATAATTTATCATCACACGGATGATATTTTACTAGCTGATTCAAATGCAGATATCTTAGAAAGAATGTTTGAGGAAGTAAAGAAAATTTTGCCTTCTTGGTGATTACAAATTGCTCCTGAAAAGATGCAAAGAGGAGATTCTATTAATTACTTAGGCTATAAAATAGGTCTACAAAAAATTAGACCCCAAAAGGTACAAATTAGGAGAGATCGATTACAGACTTTTACTGACTTTCAAAAATTATTTGGAGGCACAAGTCCTCCGAGAGACTTCGCCCCGGGTACCCGTGTATCTAATAAACCCTCTTGCTTTTGCATCTGATCGGTGGTTTCGGTGTGTTCCTTGGGTTTGGGGTCTCTCCTGAAGGAAGATCTCCCCTGGGGGTTCTTTCATTTGGTGGCCCGTACGGGGACTGAGACCCCTCCCTGGGACCACCGACCCACCGTCAGGAGCCCTACCCTAGAGGCGCACCTCCAAGCCCTCCAATTGGTGCAAAAGACGGTGTGGAAACCCCTGCCTACCGGGAGCAACTGAACCGCCCGGTGGTGCCTCACCCATTCAAGATTGGGGACTCTGTCTGGGTCCGACGCCATCAATCCAGGAACCTAGAGCCGAGGTAAAAAAGACCATACACTGTCCTGTTAACTGCTCCCACCGCACTCAAGGTTGACGGGATAGCGGCTTGGGTCCACGCGTCGCATGTAAAGGCTGCCAAGGAACCCGACGAAGCTGAGGGCACCGAGACATCTAGTTCAACGCTCTCCAAACCCACTAAAGATAAGACTCACCCGGGGGCCCCCTTAATCCCCCTCATAGTCCTCCTGACATTAGGAGGGCATCACCAGAGAGCCTGTTTCCCTGACGCTGGCCCTGTTACTGGGAGGAATTACCATGGGCGGAATAGCTGCAGGGAAGATACAGGGACCGCAGCCCTTATGGAGACCGGCCAATTCAGACAGCTCCAAGTAGCCATGCTCAACAGAGATGGTTTAAAGGATGGTTCCAAAGGTCACCATGGTTTACGACCCTTGTCTCCACCATTATGGGCTCCCTAATCATCCTCCTGCTCGTTTTATTGTTCGGGCCATGTGTCCTCAATAGATTGGTGCAATTCATCAAGGATAGGGTTTCTGTTGTCCAGGCCTTGATCCTAACCCAGCAATATCAGAGGCTCAGACAGTCAGAGATGGAGCTGACCCCTTATTCTCCATCCTAAAATGAAAGATTCCATTTGGTACAAAAGAAAATGGGGGAATGAAAGACCCCTGCTCCATTATGAGGACATGGGGCGTTGGGCCGATGAAATGTCCCCCCCCCCCAATAACTTAGCCTAAGAAACGCCATTCTGAAGGAATCAGAAAAACAGGAGTTCACAGCCGTAGCCAGCCACCCGGCCTTGAGAGAGATAACTATGGCCAGCCATCTGGCCTTGGGAGAGAGAGATAACTGTGGACGGCGGCCTTGGGAGAAAGACAGTTGAGTCAAATCAGGATATTTTATGGCTGGCCCCCTGGCCTTGAGGAATAAGCAGCTGGCCTGGGCAAGGCCAAATCAGCCACACACATACGACCCCAAGTTCACCCTGGCCTTCTTTGAAACAACCAATAGGGACCCTGTAACTATGCTTCTTGCTTCTGTAACCACGCCTCTGCCCTGGAATCCCATAAAAAGTCCCCTTTGCCCTAGGAAGGCGCACAAGTCCTCCGAGAGACTTCGCCCCGGGTATCCGTGTATCTAATAAACCCTCTTGCTTTTGCATCTGAAAAAAAAAATTATTTGGAGACATTTCCTATCTATGGTCTGTTGTTGAGGTAAAAAATGATGAACTGAGCAATTTGTTTAAAACCTGAGAAGGTGACCAGGACTTATATAGTTCAAGAAAATTATCAGCTGAATCTGAGAGAGAATTGGCCTTGATGGAAAAGAAAATAGAGGATGCATGTGTGGATCATGTGGATCCAAAACTTGATTACATATTGCTTATTTTAATTCTTCTGTGGAAAAGATCTGAGTTGACTTTAAAAGGAAAATTGAGACTTCATCAATTAGCAGGAATAGACCCAGCAGAAATTGTAGTACCTTTAACTAAGGATGACATTGACAAATTATGGGTAGAAAGTGAACCTTGGCAAAGAGCTTACAGTAATTTTTTTGGTAGAGATTAACAGCAAATATCCCCCAAAATGATAGAATTGAACTTATAAAGAGAGCTGGTTGGATTCTGCCTCACATTGTATGGGAAACACCCATGCCTAACAGCAAATTTGAAGTCTCCAGAAAGATGATGGGGCTCCACAATGATGATTCCACATGGACAATAATAATACCACTAAGCTGACAAACATCACCCAAAGATCAGCTCAGGACAATTTCAAGATGGCTAGCTGAGATGATCCAGGCTCACAGACTACTAGAACAAGGACTTGAGATAAGCCCTGCACTTTTGCATTATGCAGAGACTGGACAACAAATGATACAGCTACCTCTCCCTGAACTTGACAATTAACACAAGATTTTTCTTTTCAGGATCCCCTAAAGATGCCTTTACCCCCAAACAGCAGGAAGTAAATTTAAGAATATGATGCCCTCATTCCCAAGAGGTAGGGTGGGTAGTTTTTGGTTTTTCAATGGGTTTTGGATAATTGTCATTGTTTAGGATGGTTGGTTACAAGTTGTTATTGTTAGTGGTCAGGAAAAGGCTAAACAAAGGAGATTAGATTTAAGGTTCTTGTTTGAAAAAAAGAAAGAAAAAAAGGAAAAGGAGGATACAGATAAGAGGTAGATTATTGAATCTACTCTGAAAAAAGATATAGAGATGATAGAATAAAGGGCAGATTATTGAATCTACTCTGAAAAGAAAAAAAAAGCAGATATAGATATGATATAGATAAAAACGTAGATTATTGAATCTACTTTTAAAAGGCAACTACTAGTTTTAAATATTTTACATTGGATTAGATTTTTATATATCATATAAAAATTATATATTGCTACAAATTTGAGACTGATTTATATAGATATGATAAGATAAAAAAGGGAGAGTATTTAATGTGCTTTTAGAAAGCAACTACTAGTTTTAAATATTTTACATTGGATTGAATGTTTGTATATTGTATACAAATTATGTATATTGATACCAATTTGAGATTGATTTTGTTAGAATATATTGTATATATATTTCTAATCCTGTTCAAGTTATTGTACCTATACATTTTATTTAACAGTGTAATGCAGTCTGCTAATCCTTGAAAGTTATTATTACCAACTAATTAGGATATAAAGGAATGTAAGTTAGTAGTCATTACAATCAAACTTGTAGTCATATTAGGTATGTTTTCAAGGTCAAGCAGAGATATATTTAGATAGACAGGTCATCTTCAAATCCTTCAGAGGTCTACAGAATATGGCATTTAAGATGTTTTAATAACATAGTTTTTTCTTCTTTTTTTATGAGTATGAGACATGTCTGCTCCTGGCACCACTAATCTACTTCAGAGAAGATGGGCATTGAATAACCTCTATATGGAGTCTATTTTAACTGTGGCAAAAGTTAGCCACTAGGCAAGAAAATCCCCTTGCATCAAGTATTGACAGTATGCTATCCAAAATGGACAAGCAGGACACAAAACAAAGGACTGCCAATCCTTGCCAAGACAAGGTAGGGAGGCTCTTTAGAAAACGCTGCTACACAGATGAATCTGTCAGATATGCTAAGCCTGTTGGGCAAAGATGATGCCCCAATGTTACAGAGAAACCTCGGGTGACTGTCCAGGTAGCTGGCTGTTTCTGTCATAACTCACATATTTTGGAAGTCACTTGTTTGCACTTACTAGGTAATATTATTTCCTTCTCAGATCTCTGAGGGAGTTGAAGATTAGATAGTTATAGTTATAGTTTTACTCATTAACAATTTCAGAAAAGAAACTCACTAAGAGGTGTAAAGTATATAAGTTTGAAAGACATAGAAGATAGCTTTTGGTTGGTAATACAAGTTAGGATAGAAAGTGAATTAGGTACATTTTGGATTTACCAAAATAGGATAGATAATGTAATATTTTCTCTGAATTTGTCAAATGCAAATGGACTAGACATCATTAATGTATTTATTGCTTGTATATATTGTATATAGTTATTGTATATAATTTTTCTTATATTAATTATAATTTTTATTTTTATTAGACAAAAAGGGGAAATGTGGTGATATTTTATCTGTGTCCCCCCAATAAAGTTTATCTGAGGATCAGAGGAAAAGGCTAGCCACTATGTTAAACATAGAAGTCAGGCACATGCCTTTAATCCTATCACTCAGGAGGCAGGGATCTGTCTGGATCTCTGTGAGTTCAAGGCTACACTGGGAACAGAGCCAGGCATGGTGACACATGCCTTGAATTCCAACACTAGTTAACCATAAATGTCTGGACAGACAGACAGGAAGTGACAGAGCTTGGCAGAAAGAGGAAGTGATGTAGCTGGGTGGAGAGAGAAAGTGAAATGCAGAACAGAAAAGCAAATAGGCATGGGTATGCAGGAAGTAGGTCTCTTTGACTGGGGATCTCCAAGTGGTGAGAATGTGGCTGGCTTCTTTCTGCTTTTCTGATCTCTCAGTTTTAACCTAAATATCTGGCTCCAGGTTTTTTATTAATAAGACTGTTTAGCACTTCATCCTACATATGTTGTTTTCTAGTTAAGGCATAGTGAACCCTCTAGTATAAGTTGTCTTCAACTTTGGATGTAGAAGAGTGAAGGAAAAATTAAGAGCACTTTCCTCATACATTCTTCCTTCTAATACAAAGCAAAAAAAATCTTATATTGCATCTTCTTACTTTTTAGCATTATATGGTTGCTTTTCTTGCTTGTTTCTTGAGACAAGATCTTTGTATGTAGCCCTGGCTGTCCTGGAACTCACTATTTAGATCAGACTGGCCTTGAACTCATAGAGATCTGCCTGCCTCTGCCTCCTGAGTACTGGGATTAAAGTGTGAGGCACCATGCCTGACAGCTATAGTTACATTTTTAATAAAAGCAACTCTCAAAAGAATAGTTACGATTAATTAATAATTAATTAGTTCATAACACATCATTTTTTCCACACTAGAATCAAACTAAGTTTGAAAATGTCTTATACTTGAAACAACATAATATGGAACAGTGGTTCTCAACCTTCCTAATGCTGTGATCGTTAATACAGTTCCTCACGCTGTGGTGACCCCCAATCATAAAATCATTTTTGATGTTACTTTATAACTGTAATTTTGCTGCTGTTATGAATTGTGATGTACATATTTTTGGAGACAGGGGTTTGCCAAAGGAGTCACAGCCCACAGATTGAGAACCACTGATACAGAATGATGTGAATTCTTCTTTCTCTGACTAAAATCTTTAGTGGTTTTGTCAATCCTGGAAGAACATTTTGTCCTTTCAGCTCCAGGATTAGAAAATGTTTATCTCCCTAAATAGCACAGTCATTGGTTATTTGGTCATGTTTCAGCACATATTTAATTGGTTCATTTTAATAATTCTGGGGTGTGGCTGAGTAGTTGATTGTGAGATCAAAGCAGGGACTTGGCTGAAAACTCCACTGCAGAGGACATTGTCATTTTTTTTGTCCAAAAATTTTGGACAAAGCAATAGCCTACAGAATGTGAAACAATTTTTACCAAGTACATGCTTGATAGAAGACTAATAAAACATAAAGAACTACAAAAATCTAGATATCAAAATCAAATAACCCAACTAAAAACTGGAGTACAGATCTAAACAGAGAATTCTCAACAGAGGAAACTCAAATGGCGGAAAAACATTTAAAAAATGTTCATCATCCTTAGCCCTCAGGGAAAGGCAAGTCAAAATTACCTTGAGATTTCATCTTATACCTGTATGAATGGCTAAGATCAATAAAGTAAGTGATAGCTCATGCTGGGAGAATACAGATTATGGGCAATACTCATCCATTACTGGTAGGAGTGCAAACTTGTACAGCCGCTATAGAAATCAACGTGGTAGTTCCTTGGAAAAATAGGAATTGAGCTGCCTCAAGATCCAGCTATTGTGGGGGTATCTTTGTGGATTTCTGTGGCCTCTTTAGCACTTTGTTTCTTCCTTTTCTCATGTGGTCTTCATTTACCATGGTCTCCTATTCCTTGTTCTTCCTCTCTGTTCTTGATCCAGCTGGGATCTCCCGCTCTCTTTCCCTCGACCCTCGCCTTTCATTGCTCCCACTCATGTCCAGGTTGTTCATGTAGATCTCAGCCATTTCTCCGTCATTGGGCGATCCTCGTGTCTTTCTTGGGGTCCTGTTTTCCAGGTAGCCTCACTGGTGATGTAAGTAGCAGTCCAGTCATCCTTGTTCCACATTTAGTATCCTCCTATGAGTGAGTACATACCATATTTGTCTTTCTGAGTCTGGGTTACCTCACTCAGGATGATTTTTTTCTAGATCCATCCATTTGCCTGCAAACCTCATGATGTCATTGTTTTTCTCTGCTGAGTAGTATTCCATTGTGTATATGTGCTACAATTTATTTATCCATTCTTCAGTTGAAGGGCATCTAGGTTGTTTCCAGGTTTTGGCAGCCGGGACTGACCTACTCTGGTGATGGGATGGCCAAACACCCTAATAGTTGTGCCATAAACCCCATCCAAGGACTGAGGAATCTGGATGCAGACATCCATGGCTGGGCCCCGGGTGGAGCGCCAGGAGTCTAATTAGTGAGAAAGAGGAGGGTTTATATGAGCGAGAATTGTTGAAACCAAGGTTGAATAAAGCACAGGGACAAATAGCCAAACGAATGGAAACACATGAACTATGAACCAAAGGCTGAGGGGCCCCCAACTGGATCAGGCCCTCTGAATAGGTGAGACAGTTGATTGGCTTGATCTGTTTGGGGGGCATCTAGGCAGTGGTACCAGGTCCTGGGCTCATTGCATGAGTTAGCTGTTTGAAACCTGGGACTTACGCAGGGACGCTTGGTTCAATCTGGGAGGAGGGGACTGGACCTGCCTGGACTGAATCTATCAGGTCGAACTCAGTCCTTGGGGGAGGCTTTGCCCTGGAAAAGGTGGGAATGGGAGGTGGGCTGGGGGGAAGGGGAGGGGGCAGGGAGGGGAGAACAAGGGAATCTGTGGCTGTTATGTAGAACTGAATGGTATTGTAAAATAAAAAAAAAAGATCCAGCTATACTACTCTTTGGTATAAACCAAAAGAATGCTTCATCCTACCACTAGACACCTGTCCAACCATGTTGAATGCTGCTCTATTCATAATAGCAGAAATTGGAAACAACCTAGATGTCTCTCAACAGAAGAATGAATAAACAAAATCAGGTGCATTTACACACTGGAGTATTACTCAGCAGCTAAAATTTTTTTTCAGGTAAGTGGATGGAACTAGAAAAAAATAATCCTGGTAAGGTTTCCCAGACCCAGAAAGAGAAATATGCTATGTATTCACTTATATGTAATATTAGCTCTTAACTCAATGATAACCAAGGTACAATACATAGAACCACAGAGATTGGGCACAGAGTAAGGCTCCATGTGGGGGGTGGGGGGTGGGGGTGGGGGGAGTGGGTGCATATAGATCCCCTTAGGAAAGGGAAATAAATAATTATGGATGGCCATGGGAGCTGGAATGAAAGGATTAAGTGAGGAGAAGGAGTATAGAGAGGCACAAGGGACAGAATACAGGAGAGACAGCTAAAATCAAGGGTCATTTGAGGGGTAATGTGGAAACCTAATACAGTAGGAGCTTCCTAAAATATAGACATATATGAAGGCAATCTTAACTGAAATTGCCAAATAATGAGAAGTCAGAGCCTCAAATAGACATCTCTTGTCGCCAAATGAAGCTTCTCTTCCGAGGATTGGGTTACATCTAATTGAGTTGTGGACAAAGGGATTCTATGGAAATCTCCAAACAAGCCAGGCTGTAGCCAAGACTATAGGTTGCTCTCCACTAACTGATGGCAAGGCTGCATTGCTGGAGACAATACTTACGCAACTCATAGAACATTGAGAAGTCAAGCTAGTGTCTACATAGAGCCTTCACCCCTACATTCTAGAGTCTTTGATACAGGAAGTTACTCTGCATGCTACCAAAAGACAAATGTAAACATCAACCCAACTACAAACTCTTTGATCTACAGTGGTGTCCTGCCTGCAAATTATTCTAGTGCAGTGGTGGCACAAAGCTGTGGGAGTCACCAACCATATCTGTTGGATTTAAGGCCCATTCTAAGAAATGGAACCTGTACCCAACACTAGTTGGATGGCCAAGAACCAGAGACTGGATAGTCCAGAGACCTAGGGTAAAACCAAATACTACCGATCTCAAAAAAGGTAACAATAGACTTATTTTTTTATTTATCTACAAACATTGTTTGTTGGACATCTCTGTCAAATATCACTGGCCTGTGTCATCTGTTAGTGCCATTGACCTGCAAGGCAACTTAGGTCCTACTGTGTTTGAGCAGCCTCATCTTCCTCATGATAGCCCAAATGGGATGATTTTTAACTGGATTAATTGTTTTCTTGATGTCCAGTTTTTTTAGTTCTTTACATATTTTAGATATTACCCATCTATTATGTGTGGAGTTGGTAAAAATCTTTCCCCATTCTATAGGTTGTCACTTTGTCCCAGTGATGGTGTCCTTTGCCACACAGTAGCTTTTCAGTCCCATGAGGTTCCACTTATTAATTATTGTTTTTAGTGACTATGCTATTGGTGTTTTGTTCAGAAAGTCCTTGCTCCTGCCTATGAGTTCAAGACTATTCCCCACTTTCTCTTCTATTAGGTTCAGTATATCTGGTTTTATGTTGATGAGTTTGTTCCACATGGAGTTGGTGTTGTGCAAGGTCATAAGTATGGATCTATTTTCATTGTTCTACATACAGCCATCCAGTTTGACCAGCACCATTTACTCAAGTTCTCCAGTATGTATTTCAGACTTTCTTAAAAATCAGGTGTGTAGATATGTGTCTGGATCTTCAATGATTCCATTGATCAAAATGTATGTTTTTGAGCCAATAACATGCTGTTTTTATTTTTTAATACAATACAAATGAATTGTGCATATACAATACAAATATATACATATCAGTATGTTTTACATATTCATATTTATATATAATGAATCCTTTGTATGCTACAATAATAAAGAAGAGGTCATGATTTTAGAGGAATCACTTTGAGTTTCTCTCCATTTAATTTGATGTTGTCTGTTGGCCTGCTGTAAATTGTCTTTATTAAGTTTTAGGTATGTTCCCTGTATTCTTGATCTCTCCAAGACCTTTATCATGAAGGGTGTTGGATTATGTCACAGGCCTTCTCAGCATCTAATGACATGATCATGTGGGTTTTTTTCTTTCAATTTTTGTATATGGTGTATTACATTGACAGACTTTCGTATGTTGAACCAACCTTGCATCTCTGGGTTGAAGCCTACTTGATCATGGTGAATAATTTTTTTGATGTGTGTTTGCAGTCTGTTTGCCAATATTTTATTGAGTATTTTTGCATCAATGTTCATGAGGGAAATTGGTCTGTAATTCTCTTTCTTTGTTGCATCTTTGTTTGGCTTGAGAATCAGAGTAAGTATATCCTTATAAAAGGAGGTTGATAATGTTTCTTCTGTTTCTATTGTGTGGAACAAATTGAAGAATATTGGTATTAACTCTTCTTTGAAAATCTGGTAGAATTCTGCATTGAAACCGTCTGGTCTTGGGCTTTTTTTGGTTGGGAGACTTTTAATTATTGTTTCTATGTCTTTAGGGGTTATTGGTCTATTTAAATAGTTTATCTAGTCTTGATTTAACTTAGATTTGTGGTACCTATCCAGAAAATTGTCCATTTCTTTTAGATTTTCCAATTTTGTGGAGTACAGGTTTTTGAAGTATGACCTGAAGATTCTCTGAATTTCCTCATTGTCAGTTGTTATGCCTCCCTTTTCATTTCTGACTTTGTTAATTTGGATGTTCTCTCTCTACCTTTTGGTTAGTTTGTACAAGACAAGGCTGTCCACTCTCCCCATATTTATTCCATATAGTACTTGATGTTCTAGCTAGAGCAAGAAGACAACAAAAGGAGATCAAGGGGATACAAATTGGAAAGGAAGAAGTCAAACTTTCACTATTTGCAGATGATATGATAGAATACATAAGTGACCCCAATAAATCAACCAGGGAACTCCTACAGATGATAAACACCTTCAGTAATGTGGTGGTATACAAGACTAACTCAAAAAAATCAGTAGCCCGGCACATGCGCGCACGCTCCCGCTCCCCTCTCCTCGGCAGCCATGGCATGTCAGCCTGTGCTCTGTTCCTGTGCAGACGATAACAGCAACCAGAGCTCCATAGCGGACGCCTCTCCCATCAAACAGGAGAACAGCAGCAACTCCAGCCCTGCCCCCGAGCCCAACGCACCTGTGCCCAGTGACGGCCCCGAAGCCAAGGCTGACGAGGCGCAGGCCGACCGAAAAGAGCACCCTGGAACTGAAGATGCCTCTGACGAGCAGAATTCGCAGTCCTCGATGGAAAACTCAATGAACAGCTCAGAAAAAGCGGACCAGCAGCCATCTGCAGAGTCGGGGTTGGCGGCAGCAGAAGCTTCCGCAGTCTCTCAGGATTTGGAAGGAGTGCCGCCCTCTAAAAAGATGAAGCTGGAATGCTCTCAACAGAACTCTGAAGAGATGTAGACGCCCAGTGGAACCCATTGGTCCATGTTTCATGGCAGGTACCTCCGCAGGCTTAATCCTAGAACGTCGCCCAAGCGATTCCTCTCGGGGGCGAACAGAACTAACGTTTCAAGTTTACTAAGTGCAAATCCAAGAAAAACCTAGAACGGCGGAACTTCTCAGACACTGACGAACTCTGCTGTGAAGCGGAAACCCTCGAGCGACTGTCCCTGGGGAGGCGGGTCGACAGCTCAGGAGTGTGTCTGCACACTGTCTCGGAAGCCAAGATTACATTTGTGTTGCTGCTGTATCCCCCCCACCCCCCCCCCCACTTCTCTATTTAATGATATAAGCTATTTGAGGGTGGTACCAATCAGGAATTTGCTTTTCATAGGGGCTTTTTTCACTCTTCCACCAATTCATTCTGCTTTCTTTTTTTGTGCCTTGTACCCTAGAGGTTATCTCTGGCATGCTTCCTGGTTTCTGCATTTCTCCTGGCAAAAAGTGCCCGTTCCTTTAGTGAAGGCTGCTGCCCGCCCCTTAACTGACTGTCTCTCTCTCCCTCTCCCTGCACCCGAGACTGCTTCAGAGCAGGCAGGGTAGAGGGGCGGGAGATCAGGCACCTTTCAGTGGCTCCAGGTTCAGGTGGGCAGTGTCTGGGCACACCCTGTACCCTACGTGGAGTCAGCCCCAACTTCCAGGGCCCCTGGGGCTCTACGTGTCAGCCCCGTTTCCCAAGGGCTGGCCTCCTTGGTTCAGGACATGCCCTCACCTCCTGGAGCCGTGGAGACTAGGGGTTTGCAAGCCACAGTAGCCCGGATGGACATGCAAAGCCTTTAGATTCTTCTGGCACTTCCACCCTCTCTCTCCCCCTCTAGCTACCACAGGCACTGCCTTCTCCAGGCCCTCTGAGGACACCATAGGATGGTACAGGGCTGGGAAGGTTGGGAGCAGCAGGACTAGCTGGTGCTGAACTCTCCCACGGGACATTGCTTGGATTTCAAATCCACGGAAACCTGCTGCCCTTTGTGTTCCCCGTGTCCCCCCCCGCCCCCCGACACCCCAAGCCCCAGGCAAGATGCACCTGGCGTGTGGTGTTCTGACTCTCAGAGGCGACAGGTGGATGGAGTCTCTTTCCCAGCTCGCGCTGTCTATCGGCCTCCACTGGGGAGTGGACCTTAACGATTGGGCCTCAAAGGCCAGAAGCAAGGCGCCGCCGCCGAGGAACTGGGGAGATTTGCACACACCCCCAGAAAGGGGCCACGGCGGCTCCCCCTCCCCCTGCCCTTGATTGCACTGAGACAGCTTTCTCTCACTCAGTGGAGACACCCCTTGGATGAACTGCCAAGCGGCGGCGGCGGCGGCCTTTCAGTTCTGAGGCCTGGTTTGCTCTTAATTTCCTCCACGGAATCATCAGACCTTAAAGCTTCCCTATGCTTTCTTACTTACTGCACTGGAGCTCTGACTCCCTACGAGTTGTGTGTTTGGGGGGGGCGCGGGGTGTTTTTTGTTTTTTGTTTTTGTTTTGTTTGCTCATTGGTGCATATTCAGGTACCAACCTTTCGACATGTGGATCTTTCTCCCGACCACCAGGAAAAGTGTCTGCCAGGCTCCATTTTCTGAGAGTTTGTTTCTGAGGGGAGAGCTCTCCTTTCTTTTTCTGTTCTCAAGGGAGCTGTCGTAGTTCCTATATACTTCACGAAGAATCAAAATGTTCCTGGAGTTTAAATACCTCATGCAAAAAAATATCTCCTGAAATAAGGGAAGGAAAAAAAAAACTTTGAGAATCTTAATGTTGAAGTTAGCGACGCTAAAATGTTTCTGTCTTAAAAAAAAAAAAAATTCTTGTACTTAGCAATTTTGCCCCTCAGGCGGTCAGTTCTATGAAGAACTGTGTTCTGCGTCTTTGCTGAAAAGCAACCAGATACACAACCTCCAACATATCTCAAGGTCAAGGCGGCTTTACCTCCAGATTCTAGAGTTAGGGCGACATTTTTTCTTTGCAGCAAAACTCCATTTTGGTGAGAGATGAATTTGGACATTTATTTCTTTTTCTGGGAAACGAGAGGTTCCAGTATAACCAGCTGAAGGAGAACCCAACACATGCATCCACGGAGCCAGCAGGGCGGCTAGGCCCACCTGCATCTCTTCTGTCCACGCAGCCTCTCTGGACAGTCAAGAGGAGTTGACTTTGCAGTTGAGGATGAAGACAAACGTGAGGTCCACGGTACCGAGGCTGTCATTAGTTTTTCTCTGAAGTGCCTGAAGGTAGGAATGGACCGTTGATGGGGACCGTCCGAATGCCCCCTCCAACGGCCACGCCAGGCAAAGAGCCAGCGGCCCTGCACTCCACGCTGGCCAGGAAAGCCTTCCACGCGGAGGAGCCGGCAGACTGCAAAATCCAATGTGCTTTCTTCCCCGCCGCGGTCCTCTCCCCGGAGCCGCTGGTCCCCGTCCCTGAACCCCTGGCCCTCATCCCCACTGCAGAATCTAAGACCTTTCATCTGGCCGAGCCAGGGACTGGGGATCCCAAGCAAATGCCTTCCGTGGACATCAGGCCCCATGGCCTAAAGGGCTCCCAGGGCAAACTTCCCCCAAAACGTAAAGGTGGGGAAATGGCGGCTACACATTCCACAAAGTGCTGGCACTTAACACCCCCAACCCGGAAGGCTATTGACCGATCCTTAGAGGGTGGTGACTGCCCATCGTCAGACGGTGTCATGGTTTGGAATGTTAATTATTGCCGAGGACCTGGTTAGAGATATAAAGACCTTTTGTTTTGTTTCACTGTTACCTTTTTTTTTCCTCTTACAATTTTTTTTGGTGTGTTGTACAGCAGTATAATTTTTCACTTATTTATTCCATCAGTAGGTATTGTTTGTACAATGTACAATGGTTTCATTTCAGAAAATAAAAAAAAATTCAAAAAAACAAAAAACAAAACAAAAAAAAATCAGTAGCCCTCCTATGTACAAATGATAAATGGACTGAGACAGAAATCAGAGAAGCATCATACATTACAACAGCCATAAACAACATAAAATACCTTGGGGTAACTCTAAATAAGCAAGTAAAGGACCTGTATGACAAGAACTTTAAGTCTTTAAAGAAAGAAATTGAAGAAGATATCATAAAATGGAAAGATCTCCCATGCTCATGGATAGGAAGGATCAACATAGTAAAAATGGCAATCTTACCAAAAGCAATCTACAGATTCAATGCAATCCCCATCAAAATCCCAACACAATTCTTCAGAGACCTGGAAAGAACAATACTCAACTTCAAATGGAAAAATTAAAAAACACAGAATAGCTAAAAGAATACTGTACAATAAAGCAACTTCTGGAGGCATCATGATCCCTGACTTCAAGCTTTCCAATAGAGCTACAGTACTAAAAACAGCTTGGCACTAGCATAAAAACCAACACTTGGACCAATAGAAATGAGCTGAAAACCTTGACATTAATCCACACACATATGAACACCTAATTTTTGACAAAGAAGCCAAAACTGTACAATGGAAAAAAGAAAGTATCTTCAACAAACGGTGCTGGCATAAAATGGATGTCAACATGTAGAAGATTGCAAATAGATCCATATCTGTCACCATGCACAAACTTAAGTCCAAGTGGATCAAAACCTCAACATAAATCCAGTTACTCTGAACCTGATAGAAGAGAAAGTAGAAAGTAGTCTTGAATGCATTGGCACTGGAGATCACTTCCTAAATATAACACTAATAGCACAGAAACTGAGAGCAACAATTAATAAATGGGGCCTCTTGAAACTGAGAAGCTTTTGTAGGGCAAAGGACACAGTCAATAAGACAAAATGACAGCCTACAGAATGGGAAAAGATCTTCACCAACCCCACATCCAACATATGACTGATCTGCAAAATATATAAAGAATTCAAGAAACTAGACATCAAAATACCAAACAATTCAATTAAAAAAATGGGGTACAGAGCTAAACAGAGAAATCTCAACAGAAGAATCTCAAATGGCTTAAGACATTTAAGGAATTGCTTAATATCCTTAGTCATCAGGGAAATGCAAATCAAAATGACTCTGAGATACCATCTTATACCTGTCAGAATGGCTAAGGTCAAAAACACTGAAGACAGCTTATGCTGGAGAGGATGCAGAGCAAGGGGAACACCCCTCCACTGTTGGTGGGAATGTAAACTTGTACAACCACTTTGGAAATCAGTATGGCAGTTTCTCAGAAAATTGAGAATCAATCTTCCTCAAGACCCAACTACACCACTCTTGGGGCATATACCCAAGGAATGCTCAATCATACCACAAGGACACATGCTCAACTATTTTCATAGCAGCAATATTTGTAAGTCTTTAAAGACTTAAAGTTCTTGTCATATAGGTCCTTTACTTGCTTATTTAGAGTTACCCCAAGGTATTTTATGTTGTTTATGGCTGTTGTAATGTATGATGTTTCTCTGATTTCTGTCTCAGTCCATTTATCATTTGTACATAGGAGGGCTACTGATTTTTTTGAGTTAGTCTTGTATACCACCACATTACTGAAGGTGTTTATCATCTGTAGGAGTTTCCTGTTAGAATTTTTGAGGTCATTTATATATACTATCATATCATCTGCAATTAGCAAAAGTTTGACTTCTTCCTTTCCAATTTGTATCCCCTTGATCTTTTTTTGTTGTCCTATTGCTCTACCTAGAACTATGAATATTATATTGAAAAGATATGGAGAGAGTCAACAGCCTTGTCTTGTTCCTGATTTTAGTGGAATCACTTTGAGTTTCTTTCCATTAAGTTTGATGTTGGCTGTTGGCTTGCTGTATATTGACTTTATTATGTTTCGGTGTGTTCCTTGTATCCCTCATCTTTCCAAGACTTTTATCATGAAGAGGTTGGATTTTGTTGAAGCCTTTTTTCAGCATCTAATGAGATGATCATGTGGTTTTTTTTCTTTCAGTTTATCTATATAGTGGATTGCATTTACAGATTTTTGTATGTTGAACCATCCCTGCATTTCTGGAATGAAGCCTACTTGATCATGGTGGATGATTTTTCTGATGTGTTCTTGGATTCATTTTGCCAGTATTTTATTGAGTATTTTTGTGTCAGTATTCATGAGAGAGATTAGTCTGTAATTCTCTTTCTTAGTTGTTTCTTTGTGTGGTTTGAGCATCAGGGTAATTGTAGCCTCATAAAAAGAGTTTGGCAATGTTCCTTCTGTTTCTATAGTGTGGAACAACTTGAGGAGTACTGATATTAGCTTTTCTTTGAAATTCTGGTAGAATTCTGAGCTGAAACCATCTGGTACTGGGCTTTTTTTTGGGGGAGACTTTTGATGACTGATTCTATTTCCTTAGAGGTTATAGGTCTATTTAAATTGTTTACCTTGTCTTGATTTAATTTTGGTATGTGGTAAATTTCTATCTAGAAAATTGTCCATTTCTTTCTTTTACATTTTCCAATTTTGTGGAGTACATGTTTTTGAAGTATGATCAAATGATTCTCTGGATTTCTTCAGTGTCTGTTATGCCCCCTGTTTTCATTTCTGATTTTGTTGATTTGGATATTCTCTCTCTGCCTTTTGGTTAGTTTGGATAAGGGTTTGTCTACCTTGTTGATTTTCTTGAAAAACTCTTTGTTTCATTGATTCCTTGTTTCTATTTTATTGATTTTAGCCCTCATTTTGATTATTTCCTGTCATCTACAGGGTGAGTTTGCTTCTTTTTGTTCCAGAGCTTTCAGATGTGCTGTTAAGTCACTAGTGTGAGATTTCTCCACATTATTTATGTAGGCACTTAGTGCTATGAACTTTCCTCTTAGCACTGCTTTCATAGTTTCCCATAAGTTTGAGTATGCTGTGCATTCATTTTCATTGAATTCTAGGAAGTCTTTAATTTTTTTCTTTATTTATTCCTTGACTCTGTGGTGATTCAGTTGAACATTGTTTACTTCCATGAGTAGGCTTTCTGCCATGAGTGTTGTTTTTGAATTCTAAATTTAAGCCACGGTGATCCGATAAGATACAGGAGGTTATTAAAAAATTTTTTTGTATCTGTTGAGGTTTGCTTTGTTATCAAGGATGTGGTTAATTTTAGAGAAGGTCCCATGAGGTGCAGAAAAGGAGGTACTTTTTTTTGTGTGTGTGTTTGGGTGAAATGTTCTATAGATGTCCATTTGAGTCATAACATCCATTAGTTCCCTTATTTCTCTGTTACGTTTCTGTCTGGCAGACCTATCTAGTGGTGAGAATGGGGTGTTGAAGTCCCCCACTATTAGTGTGTGTGGTTTGATATGTGATTTAAGCTTTAGTAATGTTTCTTTTACAAATCTGGGTGCTCTTGTATTTGGGGCATAGATGTTCAGAATTGAGACATCTTGATGGATTTTTCCTATGATGAATATGAAATGTCCTTCTCCATCTCTTTTGATTGATTTTAGTTTGAAGTCTATTTTGTTAGATATTAGGATAGCTATACCAGCTTATTTCTTAGGTCCATTTGATTGGAAAATCTTTTCCCAACCTTTTTCTCTGAGGTGATACCTGTCTTTGAGGTTGAAGTGTGTTTCTTGTATGCAAACAGGTCCGGTTTTTTTATCCATTCTGTTAGCCTATGTCTTTTTATAGATGAATTGAGATAATTAATATTAAGAGGTATTAATGGCCAGTGATTGTTATTAATTCCTGTTATTTTTGGTTTTGGTAGTGGTGGTGGTAGCATTTGTGTGTTTCCCTTCTTTGGAGTTTGTTGGTTATCTATTGCCTGTGTTTTTGTGGGTGCAGCTAACTTCCTTGGGTTAGAATTTTTCCTTCTAGTACTTTCTGTAGGACTGGTTTTGTGGATAGGTATTGTTTAAATCTGGCTTTGTCATGGAATATCATGTTTTCTCCATCTATGGTGATGGAAAGTTTTGTTGGGTATAGTAGTCTGGGCTGGCACCCATGGTCTCTTAGTGTCTGTAGAACATCTGTCCAGGACCTTCTAGCTTTCAAAGTCCCACTGGGAATTCTCTTATAATTCTGATAGGTCTGCCTTTATACTTGGCCTTTTCCTTTGCAACTCTTAATAATCTTTCTTTTTTTCTGTATGTTTAGTGGTTTGACTATTATAAGGCAAGGGGACTTTTTTTTTTTTGGTCCAGTCTATTTGGTGTTCTGTAAACTTCTTGTACTTTCATAGGCTTGTCCTTCTTTAGGTTGGGAAATTTTTCTTCTATGATTTTGTTGAATATATTTTCTGTGCCTTTAAGGTGGGATTCTCCTTCTTCTATTCCTATTTTTATTAGGTTTGGTCTTTTCATGGTGTACCAGATTTCCTGGATGTTTTGGGTTAAGAATTTGTTGAATTTAGCATTTTCTTTGAACAATGTATCTATTTTCTTTATCGTATCTTTACACCTGAGATTCTCTCTTCCATCTCTTGCATTCTGTTGGTTATGCTTGCATCTGTAGTTCCTGATCATTTACCCAGGTTTTCCATTTCTAGAATTCCTTCAGTTTTCTTTATTGCCTCTATTTCCATTTTCAAATCTTGAACTGTTTCCTTCACCTGTTTTTTTCTTAGCTTTCATGAAGGGCTTTATTGATTTCTTCTAACTGTTTTGTTTGTCTTTTCCTCCATTTCTTAAGAAAATTTTTCATTTCCTCTTTAAGGGCCTTTATCATCTTTATAAAGTTATTTTTTAGGTTGTTTTTTCTGCTTGTTCTACATTGGGGTGTTCAGGTCTTGCTGTTGTAGAACCACCAGTTTCCGGTGGTGCCATATTGTTCTTTATGTTGTTGAATGTATTTTTACACTCTTGTCTACCCATCTCTTCCTCCAATTGGTGCAGGTGGGACCTGTGGCTTAGGTGGTTGCTCTTCTTCTGGTGCAGTTGGGGCCTGTGGCTCTGATGATCTCTGATGCCTCAGGTGATGTTTGTGGGTACTTGGAGGTAGCTGCCAGGTCACTGGGGCTTTGATGTCTGAGGGTGAGGGAGAGACGAGAGAAGTACCCCTGGGGGCTAGAGTCTAGGGAACAGGGCTATTCACCAGGGTGCCCAGACACTCACATCCTCCTCCAGGTGCAGGTGGGGCCCTAGTGGTCACTGATGAGGCTGGGATGGCTGGAGGTGGGTAGATGCCGCTGTAGTGTCTCTGGGGCTTAGGTGTCAGTATATAGGGTAAAGACAGGAGATGTGCCCCTGGAGGCTAGGTCCTAGGGAGCAGGGCTATCCAGCTAATGTTATTTTTAAGATGTTATTTTTTAACAGCTGAGTAATAACCCATTATGTAAATGTAGCACATTTACTTTCTATTCTATTTCTATTCTTCTGTTAAGGGACATCTAGGTTGTTTCCAATTTCTGGCTACCATGAAGAGCAGCAATGAACATAACTGAACATGTTTCCTTGTGGTAGGATGAAGTGTCATTTGAGTTATTTGCCCAAGAGTGGTAAAGCCTTTTGTGTTTTCTCTATGGAGAATTCTGTTTAGATCTGTAACCCATTTTTAATTGGGTTGTTTGGTTAGTCTTGAGATTTTTATATAATTTGGTTATTAATCTTCTACTAGATGTGGAGTTGTTATAAACTTTTCCCATTCTGTAGGCTGTCACTACTATTTGTAGGAATGATGGTGTCCTTTGTCTTACAGAAGCTTTTCAGTTTCATGAGGCCCCATTTATCAATTTTTTAATTTTATGTCCACACTAACAGTGTTCTGTTCAGAAAGTCATCTCCTGTGTCTACAAGTCAAGACTATTTCCTACTTTCTCTTCAGTAAGGTGCAGTGTATCTGGTCTTATGTTGAGGTCTTTGATCTATTGGGAGTTGTTCTGTGAAGGATTTTAAGTATAGCTCTATTTTCATTCTTCTACATGCGGTCATCCTATTTTACCAGAACCATTTGTTGAAGTTGTTCTTTTTTCCAAAGTGTATTTCTGGCTTCTTTATAAAAATCAGGTGCCAAAGGAGTGTGGATTTATGTCTGGTTCTTCAATTCTATTCCATGCATCAACATGTCTTTGTTTTTTATGCCAATAAAAACAAATTTGGTTTTTGTTAATATAGCTTTGTAGTACAACTTAAAATCAGGAATAATGAGATCTCCAGCAGTTCTTTCATTGTTCAAATTGTTTTAGCAATCCTAGATTTTTGTTTTTCGATATGAAGTTGAAAATTGTCCTTTCAAGTTCTGTGAAGAATTGTGTTGGGAATTTTGATGGGCATTACACTGAATCTGTAGATTGCTTTTGGTAGGATGGCCATTTTTAGTATGTTAATCCTACAGATCCATGAGCATGGGAGATCTTTCCATCTTCTAATATTTTCTTCAGTTTCTTTTTTCAAAGACTTTAAGTTTTCATCATATAAATCTTTTACTTTCTTGAGTAGAGTTACCCCAAGATATTTTATATTATTAGTGGCTATGGGGATAGGTGTTGTTTCTCTGAGTGTTTTCTCAGCCCACTTGTCATTTGTATATGGGAGGGCTACTGACTTTTTTGTGAGTTTATTTTGTATCCAATTACTTTGCTGAAAGGTTTATCAGGTTTATGAGATCCCTGGTGGAATTTTTAGGTTCACTTATATATAATATCATATCATCTGAGGCAGAATATCCAAAAGAATTAAAACTAGAATTTTCAAGTTTAGGTACCAATGATTGAATTATTAATTTTCAAGGTCTTAAGATGATAGTTTAAATGAAAGTGTTTCTTTTTGAGTAGGGAATATAAGCCAAACACTTGACTTTCAGTTGAGGTGAGGCTGGAAGACAGGACATGTACAAGATTTACTCGAAACAAGTGTGGTTAATCATAAGCCTGTGGGCAGTCTTCCAGTAGGACAGCAGCAGTACCCACCAGAGGGTGACGTAAAGATTGTGTAGGGTACCACAGTGAGCTTAGACGTGGCATGAACTTCCTATCCCTTAGCTCTAGCCTGATATTGCTGTTTCTGTCTTTTTCTAAGTAAAACTAAGATGAGTAATGAACATAGTGAAGTCTAAAATTCATTTATTGTAATGAAAAGTTGTGTTAGTTTGTCATGAATTGGTCATCGTTTTAAAACCATTTTATTCAGAAACCTTCCTAAGGTTCCTGGCTTTAATTTCCATTACAGCAAACATTGACAGATACCACCTACATAGATAATAGCCTTTTGGAGCCCTTTACAATTTCTAAGAATGTAAAGGGATGAAAAATGCTTAGAGCCAATAATAGAGATCCATATGCTCTGATTAAAAACTGACAGAAAGCTGGGCGGTGGTGGTGGTGGTAGTGGCGGCGGCGGCAGCACACGCCTGTAATCCCAGCACTCAGGAGGCAGAGGCAGGTGGATCTCTGAGTTCAAAGCCAGCCTGGTCTGCAGAGCTAGTCCAGGACAGGCTCCAAAGCTACAGAGAAACCCTGTCTCAAACCCCCCCTCCCAAAAAAAAACCTGACAGAAAAACAGAGAACCAATAGTCTATATGAACTAAAAATAGCTTTGCTCTTTTAAATGAGATATGTGGAAGGAAAATTAGATGATAAAATTAGAAATTTAGAAATACTAGATGTATGGAATTGAAATTCACTCAATCAGGTTACACAATGTTTAATGACAAGTATATTCAAAAGAACATAAAGTATTTGGAGTGATTTTGATTTCTTTGGAGAATGCTTGCAATTCCGCATTCTGCAGAAATTCAAGGCACGTGAGACAGGTTAGTTCTTCAGCAAAAGACAAAACAGAAGGAGAAGCTCAAAATAAATAACCACGTTGGGAACTGAGTTTGCAAGCCCTGAGGTGTGCAGAAGTTAGCCTGTGAGGAAACTCGTCAGGAAAGCAAGAGCACCTTGAGAAAAAAACAGGAAGGAAAAGGGAAGTGAGGGGATCTTGGGCTGGTCTTCGCCCACAGCACCAATCCACAAGACGCCGCTCTTTTAAACTCTGAGATTGACAAGTTTTGATTCACGTAGCAAAGGCCCCTATAAAACAGCAGGCAAGCTGGCACAGGAATCAAACACCTGTCCTCTTGAGTGGACAGTGTGACTTGGTGGCCCCAGGTTAGCTTTAAAATGACATCTCAGGAAGGTTCCATGAAGACATCAAAATGTTAAGTTTGAGAAAAATTCTTGGAGAAATTTGGGAGGACACATGCCAGAGTTGACCGTGTGAGAGGCGCTGTGTGCTCCAGTCGCTTTGGGGTCCCCTGCAGCTCATCATCCAGCACCTTTGGGTGACAGCCTGCTAGACAGCATCTACACCACCCAGGATAGGACAAAGCCACAGGGGAGGCTTTGGGTTCAGCTCGCAGGGCCTTGTGTTTTACTCATTAGTCGTTTGGAGCAGAACTGGGCCTTTGTGAAGGCGCTGGTAACTGAAAATGAATGCCCCCAGGATGTTCTGAGACTCAAGAACATGGCAACAGCCAGCCCCTCCCACGGGCAGCTCACACTCCCCTACCTTGTTGCCCCAGAGATTTCTGTAGTGCCCAGATTTCATTTTCTATGCCCTGGTCTTTCTGCTAAGCAGGTTCACATACATTCACCCAAGTGTCCTTATACAGAGGACACTTGACACCATTCGCCTGCCCCACACTCCTCACCGGATGAGGGGGTCTGGAAGGCTGTTGATGAAGCAGTCGCCAAGGAATCCTCCCTCAGCAGAGCACTGACGCCACCAAGCTTGAGGTTAGGGGCCACACTTCACTGCCAGGGCATTGAAGGAGCAGACCTCTAAGTGTGTCTCCTACCTTCTCAGCCTCCACAGGAAGCAGGACTGCGAAGCTTGCCCTGCAGAGAGTCCACAACATAAGGCAGGGTCAAAAGAGACAAAACTCTGTCCGATTTCTCCTATGTGATTTTCACTGCACTTTGTGGAATGCCAGCTTAATCACCACGGTCTCTCTGTTCGGCCAACTAGCTCTGTATTCAGGGACTGTTGATCAGTACTTTCCTGCTATGTGGTAGGTACAAAGTAGATAGCCCTGTCTGTCTGGTGCTACCGCTTCTATCACAAGCCAAAACTCAGCCAGTTCGAATACCTCCATAGAGATTTACAGGGATCTCTACCTCTGTAAGCATCTAGAGGTAAACTTTTCATTTATCTAATATTCAGAATTACTATGGTAAGCATAATTACCCATTTATCAGGGATGGAAAAAACAGAATATCAACTACAGTGGTCAGGCTGGTCTTATACATTTTTCTTACTAATTGGTATAATCAGGAGTGGCCACCTTCACCACTAGAGAGAACAATGCCCCGGTTCGTCCTCATGTTGGTCTTTAGCTTATTTTATTTCCTTTTGTTTCAGGAAGACATATTCCAGCAGGTGAAGCGCTCAAGCTTGTCATTCTGGATGCAGTTATGAAGTCAGACCTAGTTGAAGAAGCAATCAAATTTGCTCAGAAGATTATAGGTAAACAATAATTTTAAAAAATAGCACAAGATTGGGAATAAGTTAAATGTGCTTTCTAATGGGGAACTCCCTAAATATCTAATGGGGCATCCATAGAGTAGAATGTAGCCAAGCTTTAATGCTACATTGATCTGGCATAAACTCCATAGTCTATTGTATTAGGTAATGAAAAGAACATTGTTTTAAGTGGTGTTTTGCCAACGTGTAACAGAAAAGAAGGGTGTGAGTGGAGAGAAGGTGTATATGTTGAGAGTGGGCTAGCATGCTGCTGTCTGTGCCTAAAGTCTTCCAGAAGCAGTCACAGGAAATGAAGTGACCGCTCCTGGGAGTGGAACCAGACATTGCTGAAGTTTTAAGGACATGGTTTATAGTTTGTTCTGCTGTACCTGGAGATGTCATACTCTATGAGTGTTCTTCTGGTTGAAAAATAGAATTAAGTTGGAACAAGGAACAAACATGTAGCTGGTCCACTAGAGGAAGAGCCTACAAGGCCTTCAGAGAGCTCATGGCCTCCGAAGTTTCTCCAGAGTTTGGACATGTGAGTTCTTCCCTGCTGGACTTGTGGACCAGTGGTGTTCCTTCAAATGTCCCTTTAGTACTCGCTTACAGAATTGTTTTGGCTTTTTAAATGTTATTTTTGGTTGGTTGGTTGGTTGGTTGGTTGGTAGGTTGGTTTTGGTTTTATTGTTTGTTTGTTTTATTTTTGGTGTGTGTGTGTATGTGTGTGGGTGTTTTAATTTAAAACTGTGCCTTTAAGCTAGGAAAAAATAAAACTGGGACTTGTGGCAACTCTGGGACATGAGTGCAAAGCCAGAGCCCAATTCCCAATAGCCTTCCTGCCAGAAGTCACAATAGAAACAAAATCCACTGAAGAACTGCTGTGGGAAGTTATGGAGGCCGCATGCTCTCACTGAGCAGAAAGAAGCTAGAAATTGTTAAGAAAATACTTACAAGGATTGCTGGGCTCCAGGCAGAATGGAGTGTGTGCCAGTCTCTGCTTGGTGACAGAGAAAGCTCGGGGTCATTCCAAGACATTCCTGTGAAAGCTCGTTGACTGCCCCTCCAGTGACCATTTTTCACCCCGAAGTCTTTTCTATGGTCCAGCTTGTTGGGGTTTCGGTGTAGAGGCAGCACTCACACTACAAAAGTGAGGTACTGATGGGAAAATGCTCCTGACTCCTAGAGGGTGTTCTCTCCGTGTGGGAGCACTTCCTTCCTATGCTCTGCCTCCCAGGCTGCTGCCACAGCCCTGTGCTCCTGGGAGGGCTGCTTGGCTTGTGAGTACTTACTCACACAATCTGCTTGTAGAGAGTTCATGCTATGAATTTCAGTTTGTACCAGCCTCAGTTTCTATGGGAAGTCTGTCCTTACCTGGTTTCCCTAGATTCTGCTCTGAGAATTGAGTTACTTCAAACAGAGGATAAGGACTAAGGTCTACTACACTTACACTATGGTCTGGTAGTGTTTATTCCTTTCAGCTTTTAAAGTTATTTCTAAACATTAAATTCAAAAGTTTACAAAACAAAACGATGGCTGGTCTCAGCAACCTTACATAGTTTGTCCACTTGGTGGCACCCCAAAGTTGAGGCATTGTCTGCTTTAATATTTAAGTCGCCTGTGGCTCTGGCTTCGATTAGTTAAATGTGACTGTTTTACATTTTCGTCATGAAGAGAGGGTGGAGATGAGTAAACTAGCTTGTTATGAACTAATATTTCAGTGGTGAGGATCTGTGAAACCAATTGATTCCAATTCTAAGAAGGAAAAAAGTCCATAAAAATTTACAACTGTTTTAAATCTATAGCTAGTTAGAATTCATACGAGTAGATACAAAAATTGTAAGGAGATAATAATGACAAATGAAAAAAAAAGCTTTTCACAAAAGTTACTATCTGGTTTTTGTTTTTACTGTGGCGTGGTTTTCTGTTTGCTTGTTGGTTTGGAGTTGTTTTGTGGAGAGGCTCATAGGGAATGGAACTCTGGGCTTTGCACATATGTGACAGAGATATGTCACCTGCCATTGTTTTATTTATTTTTTTCTAGCTTAGGATATGCTAATTTTCCCAGATATTTCTAATTTTGGGATATGTTTGCATTTTGTTCAGCTTTATGTATTTCTTCGTTGTATGGATCATAATTGACTCTGTTTACAATTCTCCATTTAAGTAGTAATCCAGATGAAGAACACTTAGAATGTTCCCCGAGCTTCTCTGATGTTCGTTTATGCACAGTGAAATTCACTCATTTAAGCCTAGAGTTTGGTGAGTGTTGGTAATAGTTGTGTGATTACTGTAAAATGGCCTCTGGCCGGATGTCAGGGGATAATGATGGCCATGTGGACCATGACAGCTCTTCTTTTGATTTTCACGTCTCTAAAAAGGAAGGGCTCCACAAAGTTAGTTGACTTCTGGCCATATTCTGAGAAAGCAAAGGCCATGCTGGTTGGAATCTCAGTGTTTGGTCCTTGCTCCAACCAAGCACATCTACTATGTCTGTTTTGGGCTTCAGTGAATAAAATCCCATGGAAAATGCTAGAACTTTTACATTGCTGTGGAGGTTTTGGTTTTTTGTTTCTTGTTTGTTTGTTTGCTTAACCCGAACACAACTGTTTGAAATCTTACTATTTCAGGCTGGGGATGATACTTACCTAACATGCTTACCTAACATGTAGGGGTCCCCAGGTTCAGTCCCAGCAGCCATAAAGCTGTGGGTGTTAGCACACTCCTGTAATCCTAGCTCTCTGGGTGGAGGCAGGAGGGTAGCACGCTGTTCTTGGCCACATGAGATCCAGTCTCCTTGTTGAAGATAGATCTACTCGGGGAACAGTAGAAAAGCTGGGCAGCAATAAACGCCTAAGAGCATCTTGCTAATTGTGATTTATAATCTCACAAAACACACCAGTTAGTGATGCCTACTTCCCATTTTACTTGAGGTCTTACTGTAACATGAATCTTAAAAGGTCTTATAATAAAAAACCCAGAGCCAGATATTGGGGTGAAAGCTGAAAGATCAGAGAAGCAGAACAGCCAGCCACTAGCTTACCTCTATAAAATTCTCAGCCTCAAGAGATCGAGTTTGTGTTTCCTCACACCTTATATACCTTTCTGTGTCCTGTCACATTACTTCCTGGGATTAAAGGCGTATGTCACTACTGCCTGGTTCTGTTTCTCATATAGCCCAGTGTGGCCTTGAACTCACAGAGATCCAGACGGATCTCTGCCTCCTGAGTGATAAGAGTAAAAGTATGTGCCACCACTGCCTGACCTCTATGTCTAATTTTGTGGCTGGCTCTGTCCTCTGATCCCCAGGTAAGCTTTATTGGGGTACACAATATATCACCACACTTATACTTCTTTTTATGCGTCCCTGCTTCCTCTCTCATTTGCTTTTAAATGTAGCTATTAGTATGTAGTCATTTGACAAAACAGAATTGGTGGCTTGACTTGATGGTCAGGTTCATAAACAACCAACACCTCATTAAATGTGTGTTTATACGTGTGGGGGAATTCACTTCTCTGAAGCTCATTTTGATGCGCAGAAACAGTTCTCCATCTTTATTATGTCGGGATTTTCTATCACATAGCCTGCAGCCTATTGCCACATCCACTACTCAAATGTTGAATTGAAAAACCAAAAAAGAAAAGATGTGAAGCTTTCATTTTTCCCCTTCCATGAATTCACATTATAGTCAGTATTTTGGAGCAAGTGATGATCCGGAGGGAGTTGAGGAGCTGTGCCTACCGTGTGTGCATTTTCTCTACAAACCAACACCGAGTCCTGGAGAGTTGACTACGGAAGTTCATTAAACAGCTTCATACAAAACCTTCCAGACCTCAGAGACACAGAGACAGGGCAGAGCCCCATAGAACTCCTGAGGAAGGGAGGGCTTGTAAAATGCCTTGTATTTCCACTTGCCTGTGACTAGCAGCAGCTTGGCCGTCCTACAGGTGAGGACTCCCCGTCCCCACCACATGTTGCTGGTGTGAAGCTGGGTACAGGGAGCATCCATCTGGGAGTCCTAGCTCAGGAACGATGCTCTAGGGAGTTGGTTCATTTGTGGGCTTGGGATTTTTTTCCTTTTAAGATTTTATCTTATATTTCATATTATGTGTATATCTGTGTGGGTTCCTGCACATGAGAGCAGTGCCTTCAGAGGTCAAAGAGGGCATCAGATCCCCCGTCACTGGAGTTACAGTGGTTGTGAGTCACCCTGCACAGGTGCTGGGAACGAAACTCAGGTCCTCCAGAAGAGAGAGCAGCAAGCACTCTTAACCGCTGAACCATTAAACTACGGAGCCGTTTCTGCAGCCTCTGGTTTTGTTTTGGAGGTAGAGTCTCTAGGCCAATGCTCGATCTTCCTGCCTCATTGTCTCAAGTTCTGGGATGTTAGGCATACACCACCATCCCTCTAACGCTCTGTTCTTGTCTATGTAATGAGCTCAGGCCCTTTGCCCTGGATGTTTGCTCCATTTTTAACAATGCTGTTTCTGTCCAAAGACTTTTGTTTCTCTTTCTGGATATTGTGGCTCTTAAGAATTCTTAATGCTTTCCTTGGTCTTTCTCTTCATTTTACCATTTGCTCTTTGTAAATTATTTTTACTTCGAGTGAATATATGTATGGCCATGTTTCTAAAGAATGGAGTGACCCTATCCTACACAGGAGGCCTCCTCTTGACGTGCCACTCGCCTTTGAGTGGCCTTCCTGAAGTTGATGATGGACAGATGTTCTGTCAGTCATTTGCGGAGCCTCTAATGTGGGTGCAGCACATTGGGTCAGGGTAAGAAGAAAGTAGTCATTTGTGTCTGAGGAAACAATTTATGTAAGCATGGCTCTCTGTAGCCAGACTGACAGTCTCTTCCTGCCAGGCTGGCAGAAGGGTGTAGGTGCGATGACTACATTGTGTCCTTCTGAAGGATGACCCACTCGTCTTGTCAAACCTAGTGAGCAGAGCCTAGGGTAGAAGTGAGTGATTTCATTCCCGCCTTCCTATTCTCCCCAGCCGCTGATGACGAGCTGACCAGCGTTGCCCCACCCCCCATCAGTGCCTGCTCACTGTGTAGGTGCTGTGTTTCTCCTCCGTGTCCTGAGGGACCTGCCAGAAACCGCAGCTGTCCTCCAGAAGTAACTCCCAGGGCCCAGATCTGCTCAAAACCTCCGTGAAAGCACACTTCAAAGTCAAGTGCTAATGGTTTTCAGATTGTCCTGTCCCGTCTCTGTCCTTAAACCAGTTTAACTGCGTCTGGGATGGGAAATAGCCATTTGAACTTGTTAAACTTTTCAAAGACATCTGGTGTGCGCTGGTGTTTGAAGGCAGTTCTAGTCATGGAAGGAGCAACAGCAGCTTCAAGGATAGCCGTCCAGGTCTGCAGTGTCCTGTGTGGGTGAGGCGCAGCCCTGACACCCACCTCCTTTCTTTTCCACTTCCTCTGGCCACATGTGTTCTCTTCCTGTCCCCTCTTCTGTCCATCCTGTCTTACTGGCCACCCATGGATAACGCCAGCTGTTGACTGCACAGGCTCATCTTCCTCAGCCCCAGCACTGAGGATAAGTGATAACTAAGTGATGGCTACAGCTCCTGGTTCTCCAAAGGAGCGAGGGGAGGAGGAGCCATACACTGCTATCCCTCCCCCTGTCTACACTCCTGTGCTAAAAAATGCCCTTTACAGCCGATAGGTTAGCATTCACTTAAAACCCTCTCACAGCTACGAGTAATTAAGATTTGCATGTTTGAGTCATGGTCTTGCATTCAGCTTTAAGAACCAGGATGAGACTGCGGAAACCCAAGGACACATGATGCTATCCAGGCCATCCTCCTGGTCCCTTGGACACTTGTTAGTACACGACTGTCATGCTCTGTGTCCTTCTGTAGTGGACATATGTCATAAGCTCTGGTTGGTTCTCTTCTAACTCCCTTAGGTGGACATTTGTGCTATAACGGTTCATTCTTGAGATGGCAGCCCTTTTTAGAACACATTATGTGGTATGGCTAATTAATTTGATGTATTTTTATCTGATTTTTAAAACCATTTCATTGAATCATTTAATAAAATTACAGAACCATAAGATTCTGGTACCTAACTCAAGGTCACAGAGACGTTCCTTTGTTGTTGTTGTTTTCCTAGAAAATTGTATAGTATTAGGAGTTCAGTAGAATTATAATTCATTTTGAGGTGCATGCTTCACAAGGAACAGAGTTCTTAGTACTTATGTATCCAGTTAGTTATCCCACTGTGTATCCAGGTATTCCACCTGCATATCTAGTTATTCCACCTGCATATCAGTTATCCAATCTCCTTTTTGGAGGGAAAAAAGACTTTTCTTCCCCCTATTGATTATCTTCCCCCCTGTACTGAAAATCAATGCACTGTATTAGAAGAGCTTATCAATGAACTTTCAATTCGATCTGTCACCAGTCATTGCATCTTATTACATTCCTGTCTGTTCACGGTATTTTGAGGGTGCTGTCATTATTAGGAAAGGGATGTGAATAATTTTGAATATATGATATTAACTACGAACTGTCCTATTTGGACTCACTGACAAATTAATATTTAATCTATTATAAAGTTGTCTTTATAAAGAGAGAATGAACCTTTCAAGCCTGAATTAGTAGCTTAATACTTTAGAACTTGGAAATGTTGCTTTGTGGTCTGACGTTACTAAGATAGCAGATTTTGGGATTAGTGTTTCATTAAACAATACTGCATGGTGTCTCGCTGGGTCATTGGAACCATGCACCATTGTGCAGCTGCTGTGGGTCCCGTTCCCTCTCTGCTACACTTGCGGTGCTCTAACCTTTGCAATGTCTTTCAGATAAACCTCTAGAACCCCGCAGACTCATAAACAAGCCAGTCCCAAGCTTGCCCAACATGGACGGTATTTTCGCGGAAGCCATTGCCAAAGTACGAAAGCAGTTCCCTGGCCACCTGGCTCCAGAGACCTGTGTCCGTTCAGTCCAGGCCTCCGTGAAGCACCCCTATGAAGTGGGCATTAAGGAAGAAGAAAAGCTGTTTATGTACCTTCGGGCATCAGGACAGGCCCAAGCCTTGCAGTATGCCTTTTTCGCTGAAAAGTCTGCAAGTAAGTGGTCAACTCCCTCAGGAGCCTCTTGGAAAACAGCGTCTGGGCAACCAGTCTCCTCGGTTGGCGTTCTTGGTAAGTACATTCTTTATACCTGCACATTTCTTTTAATCCATTGAGAATTTCATGCATGCGTAAATTATGTTCGGATCAAGTCCCTTCCTCCATCCCCTTCCCTTCAATTCCTCCCTTAGCCTCCCCGACCACTATTTTCTCTCAATTCCATGCGCTCTCTCTCCTTTTTAAAACCACACGGGTTTCTTAGTGCTGCATGGGTGTGAGGCACGGGTCACCTCTTGGAGGGTGGGCTCAACCTAAAAAAAAACTGACTCTCCCTCTGCCAACAGCCAGCAATGGCCAATAGCCCTCAGCCGGGGGTGGGACTTCCTGCGCCCCTCCCCTGTATGCTGGATTTCTGTCTACTTGCTCTGTTGAAGCTCTTGTGAGTCTGTCAGAGGTGTTTTCAGTTCAGATGCACAAATGCACTGGTGTGTAAAAAACACACACACAGCACATTTCAAATGTTGTTCGCTTGGGGCTGTTGGATGCTAAATTCTTGGTTGAACTTAGTGCTCACATTAGCTTTTGTACATGAACCCTCTCCATCCTGTGGGTCAGCCCCAGGGACCTTTCAACAGTAGCAGTCCCGTCCACACATAGGCCGTAAGAGTGGAGTTTATGTCTGACTCTGTCTGCTCCATCTGCCTTGAATACTTTGGCAAAGCTGTTGAAATGAGAAGAGTGACTTCTCCAATTTTTTAAAATACTGTTTTGACTCTTCTTGAATTTCTGTATGAATTTTAGAATCTACTGCTAATTTACACAAAAAAAAGTTGGGATGGCCCAGAGCTTGCCTTGGTTCTACAGACCAATTTGACATTTCTTCTTAACAATATTAAATTTTTCCTGGTCTGTGAGCCATGGATGTCCTTCAATTTATTTAGGTCTTCTGTGATGCTTTTTTCCCTTTTCTCTCCCTTTCCCTTTTCCTTCCTTCTTTATTTTTTCTTTTCTTGTTTTCAATGTTAAGTCTCAAACTCCGGGCCTTGGGCATACTAGGCAAGTACTTTAACACCGAGCAACAAGATTTTTTCAATAGCGTTTCATTAATTTTAGTGCAGAAGCCTTCCTTTGTTAAATGTATTCCTTTAAGCATATTATTTTTGATGTTATCACAGGTAGAATTATTTTTCCTCTTTTCATACAGATTGTTCATTGCTAATGTGTGGAATATATTTGGGGCTGGAGAGATGGCTCAGTAGTTGGGAGTACCTGGTTTGAAAGCATGAACATCAGAGTTTAGACCCCAGCACCCACGTAACCCCAGCTTCAAGGGGGACAAGGACAGGAGGGTCACAGGACTTGCTGGCTTCCAGACGAGGTGACAAGACACAAGTCCCCACCCTCTTAAGAGAGGAGACCCTGTTTCCAGAGGAATAGGCAGTGACAGAAGAGGACACCTGTTTCCTTCTGACACCTGCGACATGTACACACGGAGAAAGAAATGTTAAAGAGAACACAGTGGCTTTTATATGCAGGTTTTTATATCCTGGAACTTCACTGGGCTTGTTCATTAGTTTTAATAGCTTTTGTATATATATGAATATGAATCCTACTGATTTTTATTTCTTCTGTAGCACTTAGCCATGCATGAACTCTTACTCAATACATTTATGTTCACTGACCAATCCTTATTTATTTATTTATTTATTTATTTATTTATTTATTTATTTATTTATTTGAGACAGGGTTTCTCTGTGTAGTTTTGGTTCCTGTTCTGGAACTCACTCTGTAGACCAGGCTGGCCTCCAACTCACAGAGATCCGCCTGCCTCTGCCTCCCAAGTGCTTGGATTAAAGGTGTGTGCCACCACCACCTGGCTCAGGCCTTATTGGACCTTCCTTGCCACCAGGAACTCCTGCCCGTAAGCGGGGCAATAGCAGATACTCCCCACTTGCTGATATGCTCTGCGAATCTGGGCGATTCAGTCAGAAGACAGGTAAGGGTTGGTATCAGTATGACAAACCACTGGGTCGGATTCACAAACCTGATCCCTGGCTTTCCAAGCTCCTGTCACAGTATAGAGCAACCCATCACATTGAACAGCGCTCCATCAGCAAGGATGAGATCCTGGAGTGCTGCCTGTATTCCCTCATCAATGAGGCATTCCGCATCTTGGGGGAGGGGATGGCTGCTAGCCCAGAGCACATTGGCGTCATCTACTTGCATGGGTATGGGTGGCCAAGGCACATGGGTGGGCCCATGTTCTATGCTGCCTCAGTTGGGCTGCCCACAGTTCTAGAGAAATTGCAGAAATATTACAAACAGAACCCTGATATCCCCCAACTGGAACCCAGTGATTACCTGCGAAAGCTGGTTGCCCAGGGAAACCCTCCCTGAAAGAATGGCAAAGTTTGGCAGGGTCTCACACCAGAAAACTGTAATTTAGCCTTCTGTATTTTGCCACACATGTTGGCATCTAATTTCAGATTGTTCTGAGGTACAGATGATGATGATGATGATAATAATGATGATGATGATGATGATGATGATGACGGGTCAGCAAAAGCTCCTCTCTGTATCTTTCTACCAGATGTGCCTTAGCAAATCAACAAGAAGTGGCATATACGTGAAATTGACCATTTTCAGCCATGTGAAATAATTGTAACATGATGTACAATGGGTTACAATGTAACCCGTTGTAACATGATGCTGGGTTAGGGCACTGCTCTGAGTAAGAAGAGGCAGGCAGAAAAGGCCACACACAATTTGGATATAGATATGAAATTCCAGAATATACAGATCTGTGGATAGACAGTAGATGAGTGGTCCAAGACTGTAATTGTTAGAAGTTAAAATTACTGCTGATGGATACAGAATATCTTTGGGGGAGGTTGATAAATTTTTCTAAAATTACTCTAGTGGTGGTTCTGTAGTGCTACAAATATACCAAAACACACTAAGTTGAATGGTTCAAATGAACTATGTTGTCTATATTTTATATATCTCAATAAAGTTAATAAAATTAATGGAAATAAGGCTTCTCATTATGTAAAAATGTTTTCATAGTATTTTCACCTATTTTAAGCAAAGTCATTGTAATTTCTGATGGAGACCTCTCAAGTGAATGGAGTATAAATATCCCATTGGAAAACAGCGTGGTGAGGGGTGGTGATATCAACACAGGAGCCTCAGAGGTTCAAGGGCTGGGGTGGGCAACAGGGAACCCATCTCAAAGCTCACACAAGCAAGAAACGAAGAGTGTGACTTACATTGTAAGTCAGTTTAGAATTTTTAATAAGGATTATTAGCATTTGGGTAATTTGATTGGAATTCAGGGCATTCTAAAAGAATTCAGTGGGCAGTTCAGCAGCCACGTGAGTCTGATACCACGAGTTCATTTTCTAAAACCCATGTAAAGGTGGAAAGACAGAACCAACTCCACAGAGTTGTCCTCTGACCTGGACACATGTGCGATTCTGTGCACATGCCCTCTCCATGTTGATAAAAATATTAGACCTTACTTTCATCCTGCACTAGCCATTCTTCATAGACACCGGAAAAAAACAACCTCACAATTTACATGGCAGCACAGAAAGACAAGGCTAGCCAAAACACTTTGAAAAAACAGAATGCTAGGGGGAGACTCACCTGCCCGATTCTGCTACAGAACCATAGTAATAAAAATGTCACCGTGCTGGCACAAATGAGTACAGAGCTCAGTGGAATAGAATAGGGGACCTGAAAGTCCGTGCAGCCGCAGCTACTGACCTTTGACAAAGATGACAAAAAGATACACTGCAGAAAGGACATCTTCAACAAATGATGCTGGGAAACCTGGTCATCCATATGCAGAGGAATGAAAACAGATTTTTTAATCTCTTACCTTGCACACACACACACAAAACCCTTCAACTCCATGCTGGTAAGTGGGGTTCCATGGACACCCAGACATGACAAGCTAGTGCCACTGCTCTTGGTTACCCTCCAACTTGACAGTAAGATCCTATTGCTGAAGACACTATGTACTTGAATCAGAACACAGTGAAATCAAGCTGGTGCTGACCTGGAAGCTGACCTGCTGGCTAGTTTTCATGGTGCTGGAAGGTGCTGTGCCTTTTACTAGAAGATACAAATGATCATCAGCCTCACCTAGCTGTGGATCCAGTAACAATAACAATGACTGGCCTGATGCAACAGTGGCATGAATGTTGGGGTAACCAACCACTTTCTGCATGAATCTAAGACCTGCTCCGTGCAATGGAACCCACACCTGCCACTGGGAATGGAGCCAAGAACCAGTAGCTAAATAGGTCATAGGCCCTAGGGGGAAACCTATACCATTCTGCTAAATGAAGATAGTATTTAAATGACTCCTGATGACTTTATTGCTATACCCATAGGTCAGTGTATCTCACAATCTTCTTCAGAGAAGTTTCTTGCACTACTTGGCAATTAGCACAGAGACCCCTCCCCGCTACTGATCAATATGCAGAGAATTAAAAGACTATGGAGTGTTCAACCCTAAATGGACATACATGCCACACCCCTCCCTACCAAAGCTCAGGGATTTTCATGGAAGAAGGGGGCAGAAAGAGTGTAAGAGGCAGAGGTGGTGGTGATAACTCCAAGGAAACGGTATTTTCTGGACACAACAGAGCAGTTGCACGTATACGCTCACAATGTTTGTGACAGTATGCACAATACTTCACAAAGCTCAAGCCAAGTCACAGCCTGTGTTGGGCCCCATAAGGCCTGGGCGGGAGGCCCAGGGTAACTTCCTGAGCCCAGCTTGAGTTTGGCGACCTGTCCTGGGACATGACTTCCTCATACAAGTGACTCAGCACTACCCGACCTAGAATCACCTCTGCCTAGTAACTGCTGAGATGGCATCATCTCATTGGCCCACTATCCTCACCCCATCCACCCCCATCACCCCAACCTATATAAGTTCATTCCTGATGCAATAAAGGGAGTTCCTGCTTCATCAAGACTCCCGGCCCAGTGTGCTGCTCTCCAGTGGACAGGGGGAGGTCTGGGCCATCTGATACTCACCATCCTGCTCAGTCCCAGGGAGAAATTGGCTGGACCAGTCCTGCCTCCGTCCTACCTGTGGGTCAGACAGACAAGCATGGAGACCCTACGTGGACACAAAATCCCACCAGTAGCCAAGCTTCTGGAAGAGGGAGAGTTGTGTAGGTGGAGTTTTCCTGTCCTGCAGCTGCTCTCAAATAATCACTCAGAGGCTTAATATTAATTACAATTGCTCGGCCAATAGCTCAGGCTTGTTACTAACAGGCTTATTACTAATCAGCTCATACATTTTAAGCTAATTCATATTCTTTATTTACGCTCTGCCACGTGGCGGTGCCTTTATTAGCACGTTCATCTCCTGCTCCCTCTGCATCTGGCTGGTGACCCAGACTCCACCCTTTCTCATCCCATCATTCTCAGTTTGGCTTTCCCACCTAACTTTTATCCTGTTTAGCTATTGGCCAGTCAGCTTCTTTAGTAAACCAATCATAGCAACTTATATTCACATAGTGTACAGAAGAGCAAAGCAGAGTTGGTTTTCATCAATGGTGTGACACTGAGTAGGTTGACCACATTCCTGGGCAAGCTCCACTTCCAAGAGTAGTTGAGTAACACAAATTGGATTTGGGTTTTTTACAAAAAGAAAAAAAGACTGGAAGTTGGGTGGATAAGAAGGTGAGAGGAGAGGAATTGAGGGAAAGAGGGTAATATGGTCAAATTACATTGTGTAGAATTCTCAAAGAATAAATCAAAAGCTAACTGTTTTTTTGTTGTTGTTGTTGTTTTTTAATCTCAACTCTAAATAGACTGAGGACCTCCATGTAAAACCTAATACTCTGAAAAAGTAGGACACATACTTTCAGTGACAGGCACAGGTAAGGACTTTCTGATTAAGATTCAGGAAATCAGACCAACAGTCAGATGCCAACTGGGACCTCATGGCATCTATACAGTAAAGGAAACTGTGAAACCAGCAAATGGGCAGCACACACAGTGTGAGAAAGTCTTTGCCAGCTATACACTGAAGAGGATGAGTATCTAGAACATATAAAGAACTCAGGAGTAAACGTTAAGAAAATAAACAACCCAATTTAAATATTGGCTGTAGAACTGGACAGGAAGTTCTCAAAAGAAGAAATAGAAATGAACAGCTAGGAAGCCATTGGGGGAAATGCAGATCAAAACTATGTTAAGACTCCATCTCACCCAGTCAGCATGACCATCATCAGTAATACAGATGATAACAAATGCTGATGTAGATATGGAGAAAGGGGGACCCTGCTACATTGATGGGGGGGTGTGTGGACTGGTGCAGTTCAGAAATCAGTCTGGAAATTTCTTTAAAAACAAGAAATAGAGCTGCCATCTATGACCCTGCTACACCACTCCTGGGTACACACTCAATGGACTTAAATGCTTCTACAGAATCACTTGGACATCTGCGTGCATTGCTGCTTTGCTCATAACACCTGTGAAGTGGAATCAACCTAGATGGAATCAACAGAAGGCTGTATAAGAAATGTGTGGTACATATACACAATGGAATTTTTTTTTTTTCGAGACAGGGTTTCTCCATGTAGTTTTGGTTCCTGTCCTGGATCTCGCTCTGTAGACCAGGCTGGCCTCGAAATCACAGAAATCCACCTGGCTCTGCCTCCCAAGTGCTGGGATTAAAGTCATGAGCCACAATGGAATATTACTCAGCTATAAAAAATGAAATTTTCAGGTAAATGGATGGAATGAAAAAAATCACACTGAGTGAAGTCCCTCACTAAAATATGAACTCGGTGCTTCCTCTCATATGAGATCCCAGCTTCAAATATTTTGTTTTGTGTGTTTAACTTGGAGCACAAGTGTAAGCAAAGCAACTCAAAAGGAGCCCTTGGGGCACATAAAGGAGGATGACAGGAGAGTATAGGTGAAATAAAAGTCTTGAGGTGGAATACTGGGGACAGAAAGGCTTAAGCAGGGAAGAGAATGGGAATCTAGGAATTCAGGGGGTGAACAGAAGGACCGATCTCAAAGAAAGGGGTAGAAAAGCCACATGGAAGCCTACTATCTCACAGGCCACCTTAAAAAGAAATTACAGCCAGGTACAGTGGTGAGCACCCTTAATCCCAGCACTTGGGAGGCAGAGACAGGCTGATCTCTGTGAGTTCAAGGCCAGCTGGTCTACACAGACAGACCTTGTCTCAGTCCATGGATCAATAAACAGAGGGATAGCAGAACACAGGTAACATGGAAGAGGAAAAAGGATACTGACTCGGGGGACCCTGCAGGTGTCAGGTAGAAAATGGACCTTAAAAAGGTGAGAATGAAAATTCAGTTCAGGTTGACTTTGTAAACCTGGCTCAAACCTCAGGGAGTCTGATGCCAAGTGGTTCATTGCCAGCACATTTAAACACAGTCCAATTTAGGAAAAGGTTTCCAGGCAACAGTCATTCCAAGTCCAGGTGCACAATAAAGTTTAGGATGTGACTATATAGAAACTCCTTTGCAAAGCACATGTGACCATGGAGACGGTATCTATAAGACCTAGAATCCAGTGTGGTCTCTAACTGAGATAGCATAGAGGTCAGTAGGCTATAAAATATATGCGACATCTCCCCTAAGGCTGGTGTCGTAGTTAGGGTTTTATTGCTGTGAAGAGACACCATGACCACGGTGACTCTTATAAAGGAAAACATTAAATTGGGGCTGGCTTACAGTTCGGAGGTTCAGTCCATTATCATCTCGGTGGGAAACATGGTGGCCTGCAGGCAGAAGTGGTGCTGGAGAAGGAGCGGAGAGTTCTGTATCTTGAGCCGCAGGCAGCAGAAGGAGGCCACGAACTACACTAGGTGTAGCTTGAGATCATGAGACCTCAATGCTTGTCACCACAGTGACACACTTCCTCCAACAAGGCCACACCTCCTAATAGTGCCACTCCCTGTGGGCCAAGCATTCAAACACGTGAGCCTGTGAGGGCCACGCCTATTCAAACCACCACACTCCCTGGCCCCCATTGGCTTGTAGCCATAACATAATGCAAAGTTCATTTAATCCAACTTCAAAAGTCTACACAGTCTATCACAGAGGGAGATCCCACAACCCTTTCTTCTATCCCTGACAAGGTGGGTGAGGTCTGCCTCCACAGGGAGCAAAAAGATCACCACGTCACTAACAATATCCACTCCCAGCTTTCTGATGGAGAAAACAGTATTTTATCTCCTCCATTGAAGAGAAGTCCCTCCATGTTTAACATTCTTCATTTGCCTAGTGATCTTTGGGCAAAAAGACTTTTGTGCTCCCAACATCTCCTCCCTTCTAATTTTTAAAAGAAAAAATAGTGGTCATAATAGAGGCCATGGAAGAATGCATTGCCTCCATGGCTAGTCTAAAACTATGGTCCTCAATTCACCCATCTCTAGATTAATTTCTGCTAATATTTTCTTCTGTAATATTAGCAGTTTTACTAATCATCACAAGTTCTTGGGAGAGCTCTCTTAATTCTATTGATTGGTTGCAAAGATTTATTGAGAAAAAATGGGTGTAATATGGCCTATTCCACATGACCCTTTACAAACAGTCCTTAGCACGGCAAAACAATCATGTGTCTCCTGTCACAGGTGTGTCTTTATCACCCCCTGACAAAAAACATCTGGATTCTGCATAGACAAGCTGATAATTAACATGTAATGCAGTCATTAAATAGAGCAGCATCATTTGGGGAGTCAATCATATAATATTGTCTTTGCTGTTTCCCCAAAGTCTCAGACTGGTGAGTTGAAGTCCTGGTGTCTCCCCAAGTTACCAGCTTACTCTTCCTCCTGGGAACCTCCTCTTGATAGGTTGGTTTGTCATCTGCCTTTAGATGTTTCATTCATCTGGTGGTCTCTGGATGCCCTGGGCAGATGCATCAGATCAGCAGCCATCTGGGACTTCATTCATTTTCTGAAAATACACAGACATAACCTCACCTTGATGTTAGAACATCCGTCTCTCTCTTATTTGGCATTTGCTTTAGGTTGTGTCTCCTTTAGGGCAAATGCTTCTGGGCAGCAGAAAAAAACATTATCTGTTACACACCTTATCTGTAGGACATAGAAAAATCAATCTCAAACTAGAAAACTTGCTCCTGAGTGGTCAGCTTTCCTAATTCTGGAAGGTGCTATCCAGGTTGCCAGGGGAGAAAAGACACCAGTGGTCTTACCCAGTCAGTACTGGACTCTACAAGCCGAAATACAACCTGCCAGGCAATATGTCCCTGCTGATGCTATAGTGGCATGACTGTTATGGGGGTAACAGATTTCTAATTGGATTTGAGACCTGCTTCACAGAAGGAATTTCATGCCTGGTACTGCCATCCTGGTCAAAAGCCAGTTGTTATTTTGCTAAGTGGTCTTACTCTCAAACTGCCTTCTAAATATTTATGCTTACAACCACAGACTTGGCTTCTCTTAGCTTTGGTCAGAGAGGCTTCTTTTTAAAGTGGGGAGCAGCCAGTGCAGAAACACATAACTAGTCAAAGTGCTGAGAATAAGAGAATGAGTGCTCAGCCCTTAATAGGACATCTACATTAACCCCAAGTTGAAGTCCTGGTGTCTCCCCAAGTTACTACCACCAAGGCTCCGGGAACACAGCAGAGGAGAAGGGAGAAGGAATGTAAGAGCTGGAGGATGGGAAGCCGTGCTCCTGGGTGCATGTTCTTTCTGGTCATGACATGCTATTGCAGTCATGAACTCACAGAAGCTGTGGTTGCCTATACAAGATCAGGCCAGCAAAATCTCAGCATAGGTGCACTCCAGGCCCCACCCATTACTGAGGAGCTACTGGCAGTGCATGGTTGTTGGAGAAGAAGAATTATTCTACTTTGAAGTGTGGTCGGTTTCCCTTGGAGCCTGGACTCAGTGAGCTATCAGAGAGAGAGGCAGACAGACAGACAGACAGACAGAGACAGAGAGTTGGGAAGGCCTGTATTGGAGGCATTGGGGGAATAGGAGTAGGGAAATAAGAGGTAGATATGATCATGTTTCATTGTATACAAGAATACAATTCTCAAAAATAAAGAAAAATTAGAATGCCTTGTTTTATTCATTTTATTCTACCTAACCTCTAGTTTATGCATGAGCATTTGGGTGTATTTCTCAAAAGAGGTGCCATATGTAATACCATATTCTCAAAAGTGTCTATGACCCACTAAGAATAAAGCACCAATACTGTATGTGTAAAATGGAGACAAGATCTTGAATATTCTTATTTTACATCAAGTAAAATGGAAGCAATCATAATTTCTGTGACCTGCTAATGACTGAATGCAATGTAAAGTTCTTTAGGCTATTCTATCCTGTCCTTTAAAAAATTATTTATTTATTTATTTATTTATTTATTCATTTATTTATTTATTTATTTATTTATTTATTTATTTATTTATTTTTGGTTTTTGGAGATGAGTGTTACTTTGTGTAGCCCTGGCTATTCTGGATTCACTCTGTAGACCAGACTGACCTCGAACTCAGAGAGATCCGTCTGCACCTACTCCCAAGTGCTGGGATTAAAGACGTGTGCCACCCACTGCCTGGCAAAAATCATATTCTTTTTTTTTTTTTTTTTTTGGTTTTTTGAGACAGGGTTTCTCTGTGTAGCTTTGCGCCTTCCCTGGAACTCACTTGGTAGTCCAGGCTGGCCTCGAACTCACAGAGATCCGCCTGGCTCTGCCTCCCGAGTGCTGGGATTAAAGGCGTGCGCCACCACCGCCCGGAGAGATGGCTCAGCCGTTAAAGGCTAGGCTCACAACCAAAAATCATATTCTTAAAGGGTGGATTTTATTGTTAATTTTAAAACTATTTGTCTGCAAAAAGAAAAATCATGAATGACATTTAAAAAACTGGTAATTCACACTGATAAGAACTGTATATTAGAAACCCCCTGGAAACCTCGCTGGCGACTACAACTTTAAAGATGAGACTAATGAAGCCGCCCAATCAAAAAGGTCACAGTGCATGTGCGCTCTGGATGCTTCCTGTCCAGCAGCGGGGGGGGGAGTGCCTGCAGTCTGTGATTTTGAGTAATCTCTAAAGTTTGTAGGGTCTTATACTTGTCTTTAAAATAGACCCAACTTTAAAACCTACCAGAATGCTGTGGCTGTCTAGATGACGTGAGCCTGTTGGTAGCCGTTGGCGAGATTAATTCAAGTCAAGCATTCTAGATTATGTTTAAGAACACTTCGCCGCAAAACCGGAATGGTTCCTAACCATCCTTGGTACCGTCCTCACGTGCTTATCCTGAAGCCTGTGCATATCTGAGTTCAACAGCCACGTGACACCGCTTCCGGGCAGAACAGCAGCTTTGCGACATCCCCACGCTGTACACCAAGAGGTTTCAGCCAGATAGAAATAATGACGACGTAGAGTTGTGCTTCCCGACAGGGCTCTCTGGCAATTTCACACCCTAAATTCTTTCTTCTGTTGTTATCCAAAGTTTTCTGTGTATCAGTTGGTGGACAGTGTGGGGTGGGGGTGTCCACCTTGATTGGTTCTTAGTGGAATCAAGTATTTAGGAAGGGATTATATTTTGCTTGTTCTCTTTAATATTTGTCTGTGGAGAGAGGAAATCAGGGAGAGGGTCGAAAAGAGCTCTGTATTCTTATCCTATGGATTTCAGGCATTTCAGCTGCCGGGCTTACTTGTTCTCTTCTACGGGACTTAGAGGAAGCTGGCAGAAGGAGTGCCTGGAGAGAGCCGCCTCCAGGAGGCTGAGCTCTTCTGGGCAGAGCTAATGAGCTGGGTTATGTGCACATTTTCATTGTACCTAGGGGCTATTCCACCCTCTCCCAGAGGACACAAAAACCATTGCTATTTCTAGGCACAATGTGATGTCCTTAGGGTGAGGTCAGAGCAAAACTGCCTTCCAATTAAAGTCACACTTGGACTTCAGAGCATGCAGAGGTCTTGGGGGTCGTTTTTAGAACTTGGAAGAGAATGATAGCTGATACCTGGTATTTCTCTGACAGTAACTGGCTCTGCTTTTAGTTGTACACGTAATTGCCATACTATAAAAATCTTAATTAGTTTCTAATACAGTGAACTGTGAGCATGCTGATGTTCTAGAAAGTGAACTGTAAATGAAGGTGTGTGGTGGCAGCTCCCGGAAGGTACCTTCTCAGTCCAACAGTGTGCACCCTACCTCCTCAGTCCAACAGTGTGCACCCTACCTCCTCAGTCCAACAGTGTGCACCCTACCTTCTCAGCCCAACAGTGTGCACCCTACCTTCTCAGCCCAACAGTGTGCATCCTACCTACCTTCTCAGTCCAACAGTGTGCATCCTACCTACCTTCTCAGTCCAACAGTGTGCATCCTACCTACCTTCACAGTCCAACAGTGTGCATCCTACCTTCTCAGTCCAACAGTGTGCACCCTACCTTCTCAATCCAACAGTGTGCACCCTACCTTCTCAGCCCAACAGTGTGCATCCTACCTACCTTCTCAGTCCAACAGTGTGCATCCTACCTACCTTCTCAGTCCAACAGTGTGCATCCTACCTTCTCAGTCCAACAGTGTGCACCCTACCTTCTCAATCCAACAGTGTGCACCCTACCTTCTCAGCCCAACAGTGTGCATCCTACCTACCTTCTCAGTCCAACAGTGTGCATCCTACCTACCTTCTCAGTCCAACAGTGTGCATCCTACCTACCTTCACAGTCCAACAGTGTGCATCCTACCTTCTCAGTCCAACAGTGTGCACCCTACCTTCTCAGCCCAACAGTGTGCACCCTACCTTCTCAGCCCAACAGTGTGCATCCTACCTACCTTCTCAGTCCAACAGTGTGCATCCTACCTACCTTCTCAGTCCAACAGTGTGCATCCTACCTACCTTCACAGTCCAACAGTGTGCATCCTACCTTCTCAGTCCAACAGTGTGCACCCTACCTTCTCAATCCAACAGTGTGCACCCTACCTTCTCAGCCCAACAGTGTGCATTTTACCTACCTTCTCAGTCCAACAGTGTGCATCCTACCTACCTTCTCAGTCCAACAGTGTGCATCCTACCTACCTTCTCAGTCCAACAGTGTGCATCCTACCTTCTCAGTCCAACAGTGTGCACCCTACCTTCTCAATCCAACAGTGTGCACCCTACCTTCTCAGCCCAACAGTGTGCATCCTACCTACTTTCTCAGTCCAACAGTGTGCATCCTACCTACCTTCACAGTCCAACAGTGTGCATCCTACCTTCTCAGTCCAACAGTGTGCACCCTACCTTCTCAATCCAACAGTGTGCACCCTACCTTCTCAGCCCAACAGTGTGCATCCTACCTACCTTCTCAGTCCAACAGTGTGCATCCTACCTACCTTCTCAGTCCAACAGTGTGCATCCTACCTTCTCAGTCCAACAGTGTGCACCCTACCTTCTCAATCCAACAGTGTGCACCCTACCTTCTCAGACCAACAGTGTACATCCTACCTACCTTCTCAGTCCAACAGTGTGCATCCTACCTACCTTCTCAGTCCAACAGTGTGCATCCTACCTACCTTCACAGTCCAACAGTGTGCATCCTACCTTCTCAGTCCAACAGTGTGCACCCTACCTTCTCAGCCCAACAGTGTGCACCCTACCTTCTCAGCCCAACAGTGTGCATCCTACCTACCTTCTCAGTCCAACAGTGTGCATCCTACCTACCTTCTCAGTCCAACAGTGTGCATCCTACCTACCTTCACAGTCCAACAGTGTGCATCCTACCTTCTCAGTCCAACAGTGTGCACCCTACCTTCTCAATCCAACAGTGTGCACCCTACCTTCTCAGCCCAACAGTGTGCATTTTACCTACCTTCTCAGTCCAACAGTGTGCATCCTACCTACCTTCTCAGTCCAACAGTGTGCATCCTACCTACCTTCTCAGTCCAACAGTGTGCATCCTACCTTCTCAGTCCAACAGTGTGCACCCTACCTTCTCAATCCAACAGTGTGCACCCTACCTTCTCAGCCCAACAGTGTGCATCCTACCTACCTTCTCAGTCCAACAGTGTGCATCCTACCTTCTCAGTCCAACAGTGTGCACCCTACCTTCTCAATCCAACAGTGTGCACCCTACCTTCTCAGCCCAACAGTGTGCATCCTACCTACCTTCTCAGTCCAACAGTGTGCATCCTACCTACCTTCTCAGTCCAACAGTGTGCATCCTACCTTCTCAGTCCAACAGTGTGCGCCCTACCTTCTCAATCCAACAGTGTGCACCCTACCTTCTCAGCCCAACAGTGTGCATCCTACCTACCTTCTCAGTCCAACAGTGTGCATCCTACCTACCTTCTCAGTCCAACAGTGTGCATCCTACCTACCTTCACAGTCCAACAGTGTGCATCCTACCTTCTCAGTCCAACAGTGTGCATCCTACCTTCTCAGTCCAACAGTGTGTATCCTACCTACCTTCTCAGTCCAACAGTGTGCATCCTACCTACCTTCACAGTCCAACAGTGTGCACCCTACCTTCTCAGTCCAACAGTGTGCACCCTACCTTCTCAGTCCAACAGTGTGCATCCTACCTTCTCAGTCCAACAGTGTGCATCCTACCTTCTCAGTCCAACAGTATGCATCCTACCTTCTCAGTCCAACAGTGTGCATCCTACCTTCTCAGTCCAACAGTGTGCATCCTACCTACCTTCTCAGTCCAACAGTGTGCATCCTACCTACCTTCTCAGTCCAACAGTGTGCACCCTACCTTCTCAGTCCAACAGTGTGCATCCTACCTTCTCAGTCCAACAGTGTGCATCCTACCTTCTCAGTCCAACAGTGTGCATCCTACCTACCTTCTCAGTCCAACAGTGTGCATCCTACCTACCTTCTCAGTCCACCAGTGTGCATCCTACCTACCTTCTCAGTCCAACAGTGTGCATCCTACCTACCTTCTCAGTCCAACAGTGTGCATCCTACCTACCTTCTCAGTCCAACAGTGTGCATCCTACCTACCTTCTCAGTCCAACAGTGTGCATCCTACCTACCTTCTCAGTCCAACAGTGTGCATCCTACCTCCTCAGTCCAACAGTGTGCATCCTACCTACCTTCTCAGTCCAACAGTGTGCATCCTACCTACCTTCACAGTCCAACAGTGTGCATCCTACCTTCTCAGTCCAACAGTGTGCATCCTACCTACCTTCTCAGTCCAACAGTGTGCATCCTACCTTCTCAGTCCAACAGTGTGCATCCTACCTTCTCAGTCCAACAGTGTGCATCCTACCTACCTTCTCAGTCCAACAGTGTGCATCCTACCTACCTTCACAGTCCAACAGTGTGCATCCTACCTACCTTCTCAGTCCAACAGTGTGCATCCTACCTACCTTCACAGTCCAACAGTGTGCACCCTACCTTCTCAGTCCAACAGTGTGCACCCTACCTTCTCAGTCCAACAGTGTGCATCCTACCTTCTCAGTCCAACAGTGTGCATCCTACCTTCTCAGTCGAACAGTGTGCATCCTACCTTCTCAGTCCAACAGTGTGCATCCTACCTTCTCAGTCCAACAGTGTGCATCCTACCTTCTCAGTCCAACAGTGTGCATCCTACCTGCTCAGTCCAACAGTGTGCATCCTTTGCCTGTTTCTTTCTCTACTTCCTTATCTTGCTGCAGGGGACACAGATGTAATGGCTAGAGTTCTACCCACTGAACCATGAAGATAGAGCCATCTCTTAAAAATGAAGTCAAGCAAGAAGGCTGGGTTCCCTGCGACCTCAGAGAGCATAGTTGTCACTTCAAATGACCTTCCCACAGTCATTCATGTGTGAGCTGTCATGGGCAAGCTAGTGTTACTGCAGGTCTTTAGTCACAGCTGACCTGAATCTGGACAAATACATGTAGGCTCCAGGAATTGGGGGAGGGTCATTTGTTCTATTCTTGGTGCACAAGGAGCTTCAAGAATCTAGTAATATTTTATATATATATATATATTCATGAATATATATACACATTTATATATAATGCCTTGCTCCTTTGCTTAAATTATTTCTTAGCCTGATCTGATGTGTTTTTCAACTTAATGTTGAATTGCTCAGAAATCTCTGCACCACACTGTACATACAACTGCTGTGGGAAGTTCACAGAGAGGCCCGTTGTGAACACCAGAGCAAGCCTCGATGTCAGTACTGAGCAGGATGTAGTCTCAAAGGCCAGCTTGAGTCTCCAGTTTCCTGCTCTGGAATTAAAGGTAAAAACACAAGGACATACACACCCCCGGGGAGGTGGCTAGCAGTGTCTGAGGGAGAACTTGAGAAGCAGTATCTCTCAGGAGGCACCAAAGAGCCAAACGAGGGGTTCACAAACCTTCCTGCGAGACCAGAGATCTGTACAATGGGGTGCTCAGTCCAGAGGAATCTTAATAATGACCCCCAGCAGTTCAGGAAGTATATATTAGAACTACTGTTGTGTAGCAGGCTTTCTTTTGGGCCACCAACCAGCTCCTAAATCATGACACAGAGACTTGTTAGTTATGAATGCTCGGCCTTCGTTTATACTTGTCCCAGTAGCTCTTATAACTTAATTTAATCTGTTTTTCTTGATCTATATTTTGTCTTGGGGCTTTTTACCTTTCTTTCCTTCTGTATGTCCTACTCCATGTCTGTCTGTCTGACTGCCGCCTAGCTGGCTGGCCCCAGGGGTCTCCTTGTCTTTGTCCTTTATTCTCTTCTTCTCAGTCTCTCTCTTCTTGAGCCTAGATTCCTCCTCCTACTTATTCTCTCTGCCTGCCAGCCCCACTGATCCTTCTACTGACTAGCTATTGGCTGTTTGGCTTTTTATTAGACCAATCAGGTGCCTTAAGCAGGCAAAGCAAGACACCTTTACATCACTAAACAAATGCAGCATAAACAAATGTAACACATTATTGCCTAGCTAAACAAATATTCCAACACACTGTTGCCTCCTGTTTTCATCTCAAGCTAAGAAGATAATCCTGGACTGGAGAGATGGCTCAGAGGTTAAGAGCACTGCTTGTTCTTCCAAAGGTCCTGAGTTCAATTCCCAGCAACCACATGGTGGCTCACAACCATCTGTAATGAGATGATCTGGTGCCCTCTTCTGGCTTGCAGGGATACGTGCAGACAGAACACTGTATACATAATAAATAAATAAATCTTTAAAAAAAAAAAGAAGAAGAAGAAGATAATCCTGTTTAACATTCTGTGAGCCAGTAGACTCAGCCTACTGATGAGTGAGTCAGCCTCATCAGTTAGGTCTCAGAACCCAGAAGATCAGAGTCTGCACACAGGGCTCAGGGACCTTTCTACCCCACTCTCTGACTTCAGAAATGCAGGGGCCTAAACATTCTATAGTAGTGGGGGGGGTCTCCAGAGCAGTGGTTCTCAACCTGTGGGTCATGGCCCCATTGGGGGTCACATATCAGGTATCTTGCCTATCTGGTATTTACATTACATACATTATATTACATTCATAACAGTATCAAAATTAGACTTATAAAGTAGCAGTGAGATAATTTTATGATTTGGGATCACTACAACCTGAGGTATTAAAGGGTCAAAGCATTAAGAAGGTTGAGAACCATTGCCCTAGAGGAACAGAACAGATAGAATGAATATGTATTCATTCTGTTACATATGTATTCATATAAGTACATATAGACATATGTACTACACGTGTATATTGTGTGTGTGTGTGTGTGTGTGTGTGTGTGTGTGTGTGTGTGTGTGTGTATGTGTGTGTATGAGGCTTTATCAGAGTGGATTACTGTTGCTGGATCCTAAGGGCTCCCTCGGGAGGAGGGGGTGGGAAGGCACATCATCAAAGGCACAGACACTGGGAGTCAGTTGAAGGCAAACAGCAGACTTGTTTATTCAATAACAGGGAAGGCCTTATATACCCTCCTCCCAGCACCCATGCTGTGTCCCAGTCTGGTGGCATTGTGTGGCCATCCCTCATTGGCTGGGCAAGATCAGCACCTCTGACAGCGCCTGTTGCTAGGCCCTCAGGCAGACTTCAGGTTGGCTCATAAGGAAGCACACTATGTGCATGCCTTGGCAATTGGTTTGAGCCAATCTCCTCAAACCTATGAGCCTATCCTACTACAGGAATGTGGTCTGGGTAGTCCAACAACAGCTGTCTCCTGATGGCAAGGCCAAGCATCCATGAAACTGGATGTCTCCACAGTCCCAGTCTGGTGCTGCTGCAGTCCCAGGGAAGTTCTAGAGAACTGCTGGTCTTCAGTCTATGTTTGGGATCCTGAAGAAGTATGTTCTAATATCAGTGAAGGGATACCTCAGCAGCAGCATGGATGGACTTACCAGCAAGAGTAAGAGCAGGCAGGCAAAAGCTTCTTTCTTCCATGTCTTTTATGTGGCCCAGAAGGTGTGATCCAGATTTAGGGTGGGTCATCACATGTCAAATAATCAAGAAAACCCCTTAAAGATGTGCCCTGAAGCTTGCGTTTTAGTTTATTCCAGATGTAGTCAAGTCGACAACCAAGACCAGCATCGCACTTCCCCATCCTAAATCTTCCCAGTCAGAGCTCTACAGATATAATGGACCTGTCATGGGAATTCATGTTTTACAGAACTCTGTGACTCTTACAATTGAACCCTAGATTTGATTCCTCTGCTTTTTCTGCCCTATGACTACCGGAGGTTCTTACATAAGGCTCAGTAAGTCCTCCGGTATTCAGAGCACAGATGACCTTAGTTGTTAATCACCTACACACCCTTTGCTGTAGCTCTCTAGTACAGTAGTTGCCCCCAGCAATAGCCAGCCGCCTTCATTTAACTGCAGCTTCCTGTGACCTCACATGCCTCATTATTCTCTAACTGTATCTCATCCTAACTTCTCCACTGGCAAAAGTTTCCACTTTTGCAGCTTCCACACTCCAGGGACTAAGAATACTCCTGCAGTTTCTGATCTGGTTTCAAATGCCCATCTTAGAACCCGTCTACCCAGCCAGATCCTGCACTTGGTTCTCCAGGGTCTAGCCCAGTCAGTCTGCCTGACCCTCCTCTCCACACTTCCGGAGCCCCCAGGTCTGGCCCAGGTCCCACAGACAGTGCCCCCAGCCTGGTCTACACTCCTGCCTGCAACACAATCAACTTCCAGTCTCCCTCTAGGACTCACCCTGCCTGCCTCTGACACACAGGCTCCACAGACACCAGATCCAACATCTCCAGCCAGCCAAACCTACCCCTGCACTCAGTGGTTGGCAGCTCTTCTGGAGGACAGTGGTTCAACTCCCGGCACACACACGGAAGCTCCCAATAGCCTCAAAGAAAACAAACCATCTGGGAAGTAACCTAACAAGGCAGGTAAAGGACCTCCACAATAAAAACTTTAAACCTCTGAAGAAAGAGATGGGGAAAGATACTAGAAAATAAAGAAACATCCTATGCTCATGTATTAGAAGAACTAATATTATGAAAGTCACCATTTCATCAGAAACTATTTGCAAATTCAATGCAATCCCAATCAAAATTCCCATCTTTTTCTTCACATGAACAGGAAAAGTATCTAAAATTCTTATGGAACCACAAAAGATCCCAGATAACCAAAACAATCCTGAGGGGGGAAAAAAAATCAAGTGTTGGAAGGCTCACTATTCCACATCTCAAGATACATTTCAGAGCCATAGTAATAAAAGCAATATGGGCTGGGCAGTGGTGGCACATGCCTTTAATCCCAGTACTCGGGAGGCAGAGCCAGGTGGATTTCTGTGAGTTCAAGGCCAGCCTGGGCTACCAAGTGAGTTCCAGGAAAGGTGCAAAGCTACACAGAGAAACCCTGTCTCGAAAAACCAAAAAAAAAAAAAAAAAGCAATATGGTATTGGCACAAAGACAGGCATGTAGACCAAAGGAACAAAACCAAAGACCCAAACACAAGCATCATGTATCCTCAGACTTTTAGTATTTGACAAAGACGCCAAAAATGTAAGCCAGAGAAAGACAGCATCTTCAACAAACTGGCTGTCCACATGAAGAAGAAAGAAAGCAGACCTCTATCTATCTATCTATCTATCTATCTATGTATCTATCTATCTATATATCACTTTACAAGAAAACTACCTAAACCGGAAGCACTAAAACTGCTAGAAGAAAACATAGGCAGAGCCCTGCATGATACAGTTTCAGGAAAGGACTTTTGAACAGGACTCCATTTGTCCAAGAATCAAGGCCAACAATTGACAACTGGGACTTCATAGACCTAAAAAGCCTCTACACAGCTAAAGAAACAATCAGCCAGGTGAAGGGAGCCCAAAGAATGGGGGAGAATCTTTGCCAGCTATTCATCTGACAGAGGGTGGACATCCAGACTATATAAAGAACTCAAAATACAGTCAAACAAACAGAAAACAGAAAATGACCCATTCAAAAAGCGGGTCTGGGACCTGAGCAGACAGTTCTCAAAAGAAAAAGGAAAAATGGCTGAGAAGTATCTTTTTAAAATGTTCATTGTCCCCAGCTTTAGGGAACGACCAACAACAAATGCTGGAGAGAGTCTGGGGGGAAAGTAACCTCATTGGCCGTTGGCGGGATTGCAAACTGACCCAGCCCCTCTGGAAATGAGGGTGGAGAATTCTCAAAAAGCTAAAATTAATCTATCATAGGACGCAACTACACCACTCCTTGCCTTATGCCCAAAGGCCCGACATCCTACTCCACAGATACTTTCTCAGCCATGTTCACTGCTGCCCTTTTCACAGGAGCTAGAAGAGGGAAACAACCTAGATGTCCTTCAACCGACAAATGGATATTAAAAATGTGGCACATAAACACTGTGGAACACTATTCAGGAAAAAGGAAAGTAAGGAAGAATGAAAATCATGAAATTACAGACTGGAGCAACCAGTCACTTATAGTCAGTGACCCCACGACCTTGCCAGGTGAGGCTCCCCATCAGGGGATTATTCATCTGGCGGGTCGATCTGTTCAATACTAGTTGTTACCTGCTGTGACAACTATACACACACACACACACACACACACACACACACACACAAATAACATACAGACTGAAGAGGGTGTGTTTACATGCTTAAGAATATATATGTAATAACAATAAATGGGAAAATAGAGGCCATAAATTTGAAAGAGAGCAAGAAGGAGTTATATGTGAGGGTCTGGAAGGAGGAAAGGGAAGAAGGAAATAATGCAACTATATTGTTGTAGCATGAATCTTAAAAGGTCTTATTAATAAAAAACAAACCTGGAGCTGGGTATTGGGGTCAACGCTGGAAGATCAGAGAAGCAGAACAAGTCACAGCCACCTCACCTTGCCAGTTTCTAGCTGATCCTGTTTCCTCAGTCTGGAAGCCTTTGAGTCCTCATCCAAATGGGTCTCAGCTGAACTCCTTCTCAAAAGCCTAAAAGCTTAACCATACTAGTTCCTGATCCTCATGCCTTATATACCTTTCTGCTTCCTGCCATCAGTTCCTGGGATTAAAGGCGTGAGTCACCATGCTTGGCTGTTTCCAGTGTAGCTTTGAACTCACAGAGATCCAGGCAGATCTCTGCCTCTGGAATGCTAGGATTAAATGCATGTGCTACCACTGCCTAACCTCTATGACTAATATTATGGTCTTATTAATAAAAACAAACATGGAGCTGGGTATTGGGGTCAACCCTGTTCTGTTCTCTGACCCCCAAATAAGTTTATTGGGGTGCACAATAAATCAATATATCAACCACAATTTTTTGTAATCTCAAAAAATTAAATAAATACTTTTTTAAAGCCCATCTTAAAGTTTGTTCCCTTGAATCACTTGTTAGCAGCTTTCTTGGACCAGGATCTCTCAGAAAAGCCTCTGAGGCCTGAAGTCCTTGCAAATTCTGCTGGTGAATGTCCTTCTGGTGAATGTCCTTCTGGTAAATGCTCTTGGGAACTACACTTGTGAGGGATCCAAAAAAGTGAGGTGGACAGAAAGAAGATGCTGGACTGTGATGCAAATGCTAAAGAAGCTGCAGCGGTCCCCTTGGGGACCTGTCAGGCTCGGGATGACCTTCAGAGGTGTCCTGAATTAAGTCAAGGGAGATGAATGTTTGCACCCCATTTTGGGCTTTTGTTTATATGTGTTGTCCCTAGGAAAGGAAGGTGACACTGGACACGCCTTCAGCCGAGGTGATATCCTTGGAGGAACTCAGATTCTTTTCTCCTCCCAAGTATGCTCAGCAGCGGGGATATTGAAAATAGAGTCCAGGTAGTTCTGTCTCGGAGGCCAGTATTGCTTTAACTGGATTTTATCTCCAGTTTTTCTATTCATGAGAAACTCAAATCTCCCTGCTTTTGCTCACCCGGGGTCTCGTCCATGTATGGTATCCTTTGTCTCTCAACTCTCCAGGTCCTTCTTGTTGGCCTTCTAGAACTCACAATTTATAGCCACGACACCTCAAATGTTCCCTGTATGTTCATTCACCTTGGCAAAAATCTTTAGAGAATCTGATCAGGGCTCCAAAGAATAGCTGGTCTGACAGCTTCTGAAAAACTGAGACATATGACAGGTCAACTGTGAAAGTTAAATGTCACCAGGGGTTCTCGGTGTAGGGAGCCTGTCAATCTGGGACTATTGCACTGGATAATCTGGCCCCCCACATGGTCACAGTGGCACTGGACCACGTTTACAATGTCATCTTTTCTATAATTTAGATCTGGAATGTCCCCTGAAGACCCATGTGCTAAAAGCTTGGTACCTGGTGACACTTTGCAGTCTAAAAGGTAAGACATAGAATATCTTAAGTCCCTGAGGCTGTCCCCTTGAAAGGAATGTTGGGACAGTCCTCAAATCTGCTGTACTCCCTCTGTCCCCTCCAACCTGTCCATGAGTTGAACAGCTTTGCTTCATCACATATCATGGTGTGTTACCTTCCCATGGACCCAAAAGCAGTGGGGCTACTTGCTATAGGCTGAAATCCACCCCCCAAAACTGAGACAAAGTGAACCTTCTCTCTTATTCAGTTGGTTGACTCAGGCACTTGCTAGTGTAACAGAAAGCTGATTAAAGAAGTTATTCTTTATTGCATGGAAGTTGTCTCTAGACCTCTTTAGACACAGGTACTATATCCATATAATCAGAAAGGGGAAAGCGGGCATTAGACACCCAAAAACAGACAAGAAGGCAGAGAACGTAGCATGTGCCGTGTGCAATGAGTGGTGTTTGTCCTGGAACTCAGAGAGGGAGATGGCCACGAAGGATGGACTGCCCACCCACCTCCTGGAGGCCATCCTTTACACTTTCCCTTCCTTCCAGATGACTGTCCTGTGCCTGCTGTTCTCCCAAAGTTTGTCACCTCATCTCCTCCATCTCAGCTGGTGTCCTTGATGCCCTTACCAGAGACATCCACCATCAGACATCAATGTCCAGGAGCTGCAGCCGCACAATGCAAGAGCTGTGCCGCACAGCGGCCAGAGGGATCCTATTCAAACCCATTCCCCAGATCAAAACAAACAACAGCAGCAAGGCACCGGTGTGTTTATAATGCCAAGAGGCCCCATGCGATTCAGCCCATGGCTCCTCTGACCTCATCTCCAGCTTCTCGGCCTGGCTCATTCTGCCACAGCAAACTAACTTTTTTGATGTTCTCAGTTCATGCCAAAGAAGCTTTCACCTCAGGACCTTTGCAGGTCCTATTCTGTGCACCCATTTCCTCAGCTACTGCACAAATTCCTCCTCTTGTTCCTTCTACTTCAATCTCTCCTGTTGGAACAGCCTTCTCTAACTCACCCGCATAGAACATCAGTGATTGCCTTGGCTACATCTCCTCCAGCCCCCCATCCACCCCCACCCCTGCACCCCCATCCCTGCACCCCACCCCTGCACCCCACACTGCACCCCCATCCCTGCACCCCCACACTGCACCCCACCCCTGCACCCCCACCCCTGCACCCCCACACTGCACCCCCACCCCTGCACCCCCATCCCTGCACCCCACCCCTGCACCCCCACACTGCACCCCCATCCCTGCACCCCCACAGTGCAGTTTTCACAGCATGGCTGCTGTCTGACTCTGGACACATTTGTTATTTGCTTATCCTCTGTGTTTTCTCTCGGATTATAAATTAAGATTTTTATCCTTTATTTTTATGTTTTAATGTGTATGGGTGTTTTTCCTACAATATACATCTATACAAATTTCTGGAGGCCAGAAAAGGGTAGGGAACCCCGGGGACTGGAGTTGTAGAGAGATGTAAGCCACCGTGTGAATGCTGGGAATCGAACCCTGGTACTCTGGAAGAGCAGCCAGTGCCATCTGCCCAGCCCCAAGTTCTTTGAAAGTAGGCACTTGGGTTGTCTCTCCTGCTGTTGTGTCTAGAACACAGAGCAATGTCTGGATATAGGAGATGTTCAATATTTTGGTCAAGGAAATGATAATTCTGGTTTAATGTCTCATTTTAGGTTCATTATTCCAAAACACCTCATGTTTGTCATATTGGAGACTAGTCCAGGCCTTTACTAAATGTCTAGTGTCCACACAAAAGCCATAGCCCATGCCGGGCGTGGTGGCACACGCCTTTAATCCCAGCACTCGGGAGGCAGAGCCAGGCGGATCTCTGTGAGTTCGAGGCCAGCCTGGGCTACCAAGTGAGCTCCAGGAAAGGCGCAAAGCTACACAGAGAAACCCTGTCTCGAAAAACAAAAAACAAAAAAAAAAAACAAAAAAAAAAACCAAAAAACAAAACAAAACAAAACAAAACAAAAAAAAAGCCATAGCCCCCACTTTAACGGGAATAAGAGATAGTTTATGCTGGAGCCATTATGAGTGACCATGGCCCAGAAACACAGATTTAGGTTATCCAAATTCCATGTTCCAATGTGGAAGCTGTTTCACTGTTTTGTTTTTTAACAGTTTTATAAAACAAAGAAAATCATACACCAAGGCAACTTTAAAATACATTGGTGGAGAGCAAGGCCTCTGCGTGAGTTCCTCCCTCCAGGTTCCTGCCCTGACCTCCATCAGTGATGCTGAAATAAACCCTTCTCTTCCAAAAAAAAAAAAAAAATACATTGGTGGGTACGCAGAGGTGGGTACAGCAAGATACAGGAGCTGTTCTATAGCCCAAGATTCTATCTGATAACATCATTCTTAGCTCTTGGATTGGCAGAAGCTAGTGTTCTGCTCAGTTAATAACTTTGACGAGCTGTTTATTTATTATCATGAAGTGTTAGTTCATATAGAGTGGGGCAAGGCATGGCTGTTCCAGAAGCTGAAAGCAGCCCAAGAGAAAGTAATTCCCCTCTGAACCTACAAAATGCCAGTCTCTCCACAGTGCTGAGATCCCAATCGGTCCATCGATCTCTGCAGACACAGAAATTCTTCTCAGGAGTTTATGTTCAGAGAAAGACACAGCTTCTTTTCAGGATTCTTCATTCACACTGCTGCCTGAGCATCTGCAGCATCTCATGATGAATAGCTGGGAAATTGAACTTAGTAAGGGTGGTGGTAGACAGAAACCGCTTCCTACAAGAGCGAGAGTTTTTGCTGTCCACTAGATAGCGCTGTTGAGCAGTTTCCATAAACAGTGCAAGTTGAGATTTCATTTTTAATCAATAGAGTATAACTCACCTGTTCAGTAGTGTTTTTCTAAACGAATATGTTTTATAAATTTAGACAGACTTTTATAGAGCTCTTGAGACTTGGGAGGGGGCAAAAGTTGGGTTACTTTCTTAAGTAATAGGCAGAATGACTAGGTGGATATTAGTAATAGAATCTCAACTATCATCATATATCTGATACCTCTTAAAGTGTGTGCATGTATGTCTGTGTGCATGCACACACAGGCCAGGGGTTAACACTCAACATCTTATTTATTTATTTATTTATTTATTTATTTATTTATTTATTTTATTTTTATTTATTTTTTTTTTTTTTGAGATTGTTTCTCACTGAAACTGGAGCTCATCAATTCAGGAAAGCTAACTGGCCATCTCCCCATCCCTTGTTCCCCATAAGGATTTTAAAAATTGAGAGGTGGTCTTCTTCTTCTTTTTTTTTTTTAAAAAGATTTATTTATTTATTATGTATACAGTTTTCTGTCTGCATGTGTCTCTGCAGGCCAGAAGAGGGCACCAGATCTCATTACAGGTGGTTGTGAGCCACCATGTGGTTGCTGGGAATTGAACTCAGGACCTCTGGAAGAGCAGTCTTATTTACTTGCTCTTAACCACTGAGCCATCTCTCCAGCCCGAGAGGTGGTCTTCTTATGTAGCACAAACTAGACTCAAATTCATGATCCCCCTGCCTCAGCCTTCCAATTTATGAGATTATAGGGATATACCCAGTCAGCTTCTGATACCCCTTCTCAGACTGAAAAAAGACCTGTGTGGCAGGTAAGTGTAGATGGCATCCTTTATCAAGGAAGCTTCTTTTTTGTAGCTGATGGAAAACACTACAGCAGTGGTTTTCAACCTGTGGGTCAGGACCCCTTTGGGGGTCAAACAACCTTTTAACAGAGGTCATCTAAGACCAGCAGAAAGCACAGATATTTACATTCTGATTCATAGCAGTACCACAGTTACAGTTATGAAGAAGTAACAGAAACAATTTTGTAATTAAAGGGTCGCCGCATTAGGAAGGTTGAGAACCGCTGCCCTATAGAATGCCCCAACTAGTCAAACTGCAGAGAACAACTGACTGTGAGGTGCATTATTGCAGCTGAGGTGCATTACTGCAGCTGAGGTTCATTACCGCAGCTGAGGTGCATTGCTGCATATTTATAACAGAACCCTTGCACCTAAGACTTGGGGAGCATGGTGGAAGGGGAGTTGGAAAGACTGTAACAGCCAGAGGACCCAGAAGTCTGCTGCAAGACTGAGTCATCTAACTATGACAGGGAATCTCTACCCATAAAATCTAAACAGTATGGCTGCATAAGCAAGACCTGAGCAATGGCAACACCAACTGACTTGCCGGGGTGGGTGGAGCCCTACCATGGGGCTCCACCCCTCAGTGAAAAGCTACAGGAAGTCAGAGACTGCCAAGAAAAGGGGAGTTAGACTTCCCCAGGCATGAGCACCCTAAGTTGTTATTCAGTCTCAAGTGGTCAGCCCTAAAAATGTACATACATACAAGTGTAGCGGCCAGCTCCCAAATAATGAGACAGAGACTTATTAATTATGAAAGCTCAGCCTATAACTTAGGCTTGTTCCTAACTAGCTCTTAATAACTTAAATTAACCCATTTATATTAATCTATATTCTATCACATGGCATTACCTCTCTTCCATCTAGCATCTCCTGTTTCCTCTCCATGTCTCCTGGCTTCTCCTGTCCCTCTATTCTTCCTGCTATCCCTAGAAATCCTGCCTATACCTCCTGCCTAGCTATTGGCCATTTAGCTCTTTATTAAACCAACCACAGCAATATATTCTTGATACAGTGTACAAATATCCCACAACATACAAGCAACACTAAATGGACTCAGTAGGTTTGATCTATACATTTATTCACACATATTCTTGTGATAATAATAAAGTAAGAATAAGAGGGTGTTGTGGGCTGAGGTTGTTTAGAGATTCACCAGTCTGACTCAAGTCTTAGTTTTAGTCAATTAGAGGCTTATTATTAAAAAGAGACTGTCCAGGACCAAGCCAGAGAGAGTTCTCTAGATAAGGCCCTGGCTATTGTGAGCTAAAGGATTCTAAAGGCAAAATCCATAAACGTATAATTTGGGGGAGCCAAATTAGCTCACACCCTGTCTAGGTTCCAGCAAGTCTTGACTTTGAAAGACATCCAGCAGGTACCTCAGGCACCCAAGCAAAAGTAGGACTCACAGTCAGCTTGTCTAATCTTGTGACCCATTATCCTGTAGGAATAGCTGAGGCAGTGAAATATTTTGCAGCTATCAGCAATTTAAAAAAAAAAAAAAGAATAGCCCACCTGCACCAGGAAGTGGTCCATCTCGGGTCAGCTGACAGGGTACTTTCAAAGTAAGGATAACTTCCTCGTGGCTTCTACGAGATAAAAAACAGTTTTGTTTTTACAAGTATAGCACAATAAATTTTCCTCTAAGCATAATGTTCACCATCACAGAGGCCATGAATTTGAAAGGGAGAGTAAGGAATAGAGGATTGGAGAGAGGCTATGGAAGGGGGACCGAGCAATTATATTGTAAAATGTTAAGTATCTAACATAAAACATACAAAAGAGTGTTCAACCCAAGGGTAGACACAATGTGAATATAGTACTTATGTATGAAATTCTCAACAAAGCCAATAAAAGAAATGTGGAGAAAAACAAAAACAAAGAATATTTAAACACAAGGGGAAATGTGTGAAATCTCTGTAATTTTCCTGGGGCTCTTGTTTAACCATGAAAGAACAGAGCAGGCCTAGGATGATAGCCCAGACACGTGCTGAGTATCTGCCAGGCCCTTGATTTAATTCCAATGCATGCACACACACACACACACACACACACACACACACACACACACTGGAAAGAGAGTGAGCAAGAGAGAGAGCATAATAATACCATTTTGATTTGTGTGAAACTCCATTAATTATTCTTATATGAGCTGTGAAAAAAATGGTTTTAAAATCTGGTCAAGAATTTACAAATGATTAACAGTGGCATTTCTGGTTCTTTCTATAGTGATGATTTTTCTAATAGACAATCAACTCAGGATTGTTTTCGTATATAATGCCCACATTAGAGCAATGAAACAATTTCAGCCTTGATAAAAATTAATTCACTTAATCTTAAGAGCCGTTAATTTCAAAGGGAAAAAATGTGGTGATATAGGTGATTGGATTTTGTAGCTTGCTACACAATTGAGGCTTTCACTGAAATTTGAGGTTTCAGTGAACTCCTGCTTTATTGGAGTACTGGTGGGATCCTGCTGAGAAACGGCCATTGCAATTTATTTTCTAGATTAAGCTCCAGTTTCCTTCCCTTCTGCATGCTGATTTTTCATTCCACCTTTTAATCATGGCTACTTTCTCCCAGAGTTGGGATGAGAAAATAGGGGAGACACCATTATGTAATCACCCTCTTTATTGCCTGCATCTATTTGCATGTGTTAGAAAGCATCTGAGAGAACGAGGAGGCACCCCAAAGAGGCGAGAGAGCAGAACTGGGGTGGTGGACGGGTCTTCCCAACGATCTATGAGGGATGAGGATGGTAAAATGATACAGAAGTGGAAGAGCGGACATCCGAGTTGACCGCAGTGGGGCTGCTGGCAGCGTCACTGTGAGACCCACCCAAACAGCACCAGAGGGGCCGCCGGGAGACCTTAAGACTAACAGCGTCAGAGGGAGGGAAAGCGGGCAGCTTGTGAAGCCCAATCCACCCTTTCTCCCTTCATCTACATCTAACGTTCCCACTACTCCGTGCCTTGCACATGGGTGCACATGGGGTGGCTGGAGCTTTGAGCAGAACATTAACAGCTGTTTGTCGAGCAGCTGACAGGCGAGGTTGCCACAACACAGAGAACCCTTCTTTATCGGCGGAGGGAGCAGGCAGTGGCTCTGAGAGGAGCCTTGTTTGGGCCGTCTTAGCCCAGTTGTGTGGAACCTCTGTGTAGCACATCAGAGAAAAGAGGGCCGCGCCAAGAACAAGAACCTCAAGTGTTAGTGTGCCTTTCACGTCCTGCGAAGTGACACCACCTGGCTATGTCCGCTCAGTTCCAAGACTGGCGCTGGCTTGGGCAAGGAGGGAGCTTGAGGAAGGGTCTTAGAGGAACAGTATTGGAGAAGTAGAGGAATAGTTATGAGAGTAACGGCCAAACTTTAAACATTGCACACTTCCGGTTGGGTGGTGGTGGTTGCACGCCTTTAATTCCAGCACTTGGGAGGCAAAGGCAAGCGGATTTCTGTGAGTTCAAGGCCAGCCTGGTCTACAGAGTGAGTTCCAGGACAGCCAGGGCCACACAGAGAAACTCTGTCTTGAAAAACAACAACAAAAAATTGCATACTTTTGTAAGAGAAATGGGGAGAAGAGCACTCTTGACATAATTCACCACATCCATAATGATTGATTTTGTCATAGGACAAGTTCACATTACCCTCACTACTGCATTATTCTAAATAATCTGTGTGTACTCAGTTCTCATAATAACCCTGGGTCCAAGTGCTATTGTCTCCATTTTGATGATGAAACTGAAGCACAAGGATGACTCTTTTCCACAGGCAAACTCAAGATTCTCACCCAGGCAATCCGATACAGAGTATTGCTTTAACTACCATGCTATGAATGTGTACTTATTTGTAAATCATGCATGTGTGCTGTGGTAGCCATTTCAACAAATTAAAACATTCTGTCATAGAGGAAGACTCCTTAAAAATCAGGAAGTTCCAGAGCCCAGTGTGATGGCATAAGCCTTTAAACCAAAAACTCAGGAGGCAGAGGCAGGTGGATCTCTGTGAGTTCCCAGCTAGCTTGGACAACATAGTGACTCAAAACCAAACAACCCCATCCAAAGAATCATTGAAACATTCCATCCTAGAGGGAGGATCATCAAGACTCATTAAGTAAACAAAAGTGGCTAGACAAAGGAAATATACAACTCACAAGTTTCATGAAGTTAATGAAACTTAGAAGAGTCACAAAGTTTCAACCCTCAAGGTTATAGAAGCAAAAACACCTGCTGGGGAGAGGAGACTCTGACCTGTGGAGCTTCCTGAAATTCATTGGAGGTGATCTGGGAGCTCCAGGGATACAGTTTTCATTTGTCATCACCCAGGCTGGGGTGGGCTCTTTAGTGATTCAGCTACCTTTGAGTCATCTGTGTTTCTGTAAGTAACCCTTCACTCATACTCCTGTATGTAATCCCAATACGTTCATTGGTTCTCTAAGTTGGATTTTGGTGAAATCAATTCTTTTCCTTTTATGTGTATGAATATTTTTTCTACGTATAGGTTCACTATGTGCATGCTTAGTGTCCATGGAGGTCAGAAAGGAGCATTAGATCTCCTGAAACTGGAGTTACAGTTGGTTGTGAGCTGCCATGTGGGTGCCGGGAATTGAACCCAGGTCTTCTGCAAAAGCAACAAGTGCTCTTTACCACAGAGCTATTGCTCCAGCTCCTAGGATCATTTATTTGGTCTGTCCTTGGTGCCCTATCTGGGATGATGGGTATTTGTTCACATTCTTGGTTGTTACGAAGGTAAAGATATAAAGAATATAAATAGAGTTTCAGTATTTTTCCTTTATCTGCAATGGATTATCCTATTTTTTTTCCATTTTAAAGACCACTATTTGAGAATTTGGAGCCCTAGGAAAAGAGGTCAACCAGGACAGGCCAACATGGGAGCTATCCCAGCTCACCATTAATTCAGGTGGTGTCCAACACTTTGCATTTCTATGTGCCCTTTTAAACACAGAATAGGTCTGCAGGGGGTCATGCCTTTAGTATGCAATGACTGAAAAAGCACACGATGATTAAAGCTGTTAAATATTCAAAGACTATTCATCCTATAGCATTGATACTATGTAATTGGAATATGCAAGTCATGTTAATTGGGGGACTAGATAAGTATTTAGTACCCACAAGGACTTACCTAGTTGTTATAGTAACCTGTTCCTAGGTTTGCAGT
>NC_051073.1:75434216-75450918 GCF_004664715.2 Peromyscus leucopus | reverse complement strand
TCACAATAGCCAGGGCCTTATCTAGAGAACTCTCTCTGGCTTGGTCCTGGACAGTCTCTTTTTTAATAATAAGCCTCTAATTGACTAAAACTAAGACTTGAGTCAGACTGGTGAATCTCTAAACAACCTCAGCCCACAACACCCTCTTATTCTTACTTTATTATTATCACAAGAATATGTGTGAATAAATGTATAGATCAAACCTACTGAGTCCATTTAGTGTTGCTTGTATGTTGTGGGATATTTGTACACTGTATCAAGAATATATTGCTGTGGTTGGTTTAATAAAGAGCTAAATGGCCAATAGCTAGGCAGGAGGTATAGGCAGGATTTCTAGGGATAGCAGGAAGAATAGAGGGACAGGAGAAGCCAGGAGACATGGAGAGGAAACAGGAGATGCTAGATGGAAGAGAGGTAATGCCACGTGATAGAATATAGATTAATATAAATGGGTTAATTTAAGTTATTAAGAGCTAGTTAGGAACAAGCCTAAGTTATAGGCTGAGCTTTCATAATTAATAAGTCTCTGTCTCATTATTTGGGAGCTGGCCGCTACACTTGTATGTATGTACATTTTTAGGGCTGACCACTTGAGACTGAATAACAACTTAGGGTGCTCATGCCTGGGGAAGTCTAACTCCCCTTTTCTTGGCAGTCTCTGACTTCCTGTAGCTTTTCACTGAGGGGTGGAGCCCCATGGTAGGGCCCCACCCACCCCGGCAAGTCAGTTGGTGTTGCCATTGCTCAGGTCTTGCTTATGCAGCCATACTGTTTAGATTTCATGGGTAGAGATTCCCTGTCATAGTTAGATGACTCAGTCTTGCAGCAGACTTCTGGGTCCTCTGGCTGTTACAGTCTTTCCAACTCCCCTTCCACCATGCTCCCCAAGTCTTAGGTGCAAGGGTTCTGTTATAAATATGCAGCAATGCACCTCAGCTGCGGTAATGAACCTCAGCTGCAGTAATGCACCTCACAGTCAGTTGTTCTCTGCAGTTTGACTAGTTGGGGCATTCTATAGGGCAGCGGTTCTCAACCTTCCTAATGCGGCGACCCTTTAATTACAAAATTGTTTCTGTTACTTCTTCATAACTGTAACTGTAGGTACTGCTATGAATCAGAATGTAAATATCTGTGCTTTCTGCTGGTCTTAGATGACCTCTGTTAAAAGGTTGTTTGACCCCCAAAGGGGTCCTGACCCACAGGTTGAGAACCACTGCTGTAGTGTTTTCCATCAGCTACAAAAAAGAAGCTTCCTTGATAAAGGATGCCATCTACACTTACCTGCCACACAGGTCTTTTTTCAGTCTGAGGAGGGGTATCAGAAGCTGACTGGGTATATCCCTATAATCTCATAAATTGGAAGGCTGAGGCAGGGGGATCATGAATTTGAGTCTAGTTTGTGCTACATAAGAAGACCACCTCTCGGGCTGGAGAGATGGCTCAGTGGTTAAGAGCAAGTAAATAAGACTGCTCTTCCAGAGGTCCTGAGTTCAATTCCCAGCAACCACATGGTGGCTCACAACCATCTGTAATGAGATCTGGTCCCCTCTTCTGGCCTGCAGAGACACATGCAGACAGAACACTGTATACATAATAAATAAATAAATCTTTAAAAAAAAAAAAAAGAAGAAGAAGACCACCTCTCAATTTTTAAAATCCTTATGGGGAACAAGGGATGGGGAGATGGCCAGTTAGCTTTCCTGAATTGATGAGCTCCAGTTTCAGTGAGAAACAATCTCAAAAACAAACAAACAAACAAAAAAAAACAAACAAATAAATAAGATGTTGAGTGTTAACCCCTGGCCTGTGTGTGCATGCACACAGACATACATGCACACACTTTAAGAGGTATCAGATATATGATGATAGTTGAAATTCTATTACTAATATCCACCTAGTCATTCTGCCTATTACTTAAGAAAGTAACCCAACTTTTGCCCCCTCCCAAGTCTCAAGAGCTCTATAAAAGTCTGTCTAAATTTATAAAACATATTCGTTTAGAAAAACACTACTGAACAGGTGAGTTATACTCTATTGATTAAAAATGAAATCTCAACTTGCACTGTTTATGGAAACTGCTCAACAGCGCTATCTAGTGGACAGCAAAAACTCTCGCTCTTGTAGGAAGCGGTTTCTGTCTACCACCACCCTTACTAAGTTCAATTTCCCAGCTATTCATCATGAGATGCTGCAGATGCTCAGGCAGCAGTGTGAATGAAGAATCCTGAAAAGAAGCTGTGTCTTTCTCTGAACAAAACTCCTGAGAGAATTTCTGTGTCTGCAGAGATTTCTGTGTCTGCAGAGACCGATGGACCGATTGGGATCTCAGCACTGTGGAGAGACTGGCATTTTGTAGGTTCAGAGGGGAATTACTTTCTCTTGGGCTGCTTTCAGCTTCTGGAACAGCCATGCCTTGCCCCACTCTATATGAACTAACACTTCATGATAATAAATAAACAGCTCGTCAAAGTTATTAACTGAGCAGAACACTAGCTTCTGCCAATCCAAGAGCTAAGAATGATGTTATCAGATAGAATCTTGGGCTATAGAACAGCTCCTGTATCTTGCTGTACCCACCTCTGCGTACCCACCAATGTATTTTTTTTTTTTTTGGAAGAGAAGGGTTTATTTCAGCATCACTGATGGAGGTCAGGGCAGGAACCTGGAGGGAGGAACTCACGCAGAGGCCTTGCTCTCCACCAATGTATTTTAAAGTTGCCTTGGTGTATGATTTTCTTTGTTTTATAAAACTGTTAAAAAACAAAACAGTGAAACAGCTTCCACATTGGAACATGGAATTTGGATAACCTAAATCTGTGTTTCTGGGCCATGGTCACTCATAATGGCTCCAGCATAAACTATCTCTTATTCCCGTTAAAGTGGGGGCTATGGCTTTTGTGTGGACACTAGAAATTTAGTAAAGGCCTGGACTAGTCTCCAATACGACAAACATGAGGTGTTTTGGAATAATGAACCTAAAATGAGACATTAAACCAGAATTATCATTTCCTTGACCAAAATATTGAACATATCCTATATCCAGACATTGCTCTGTGTCTAGACACAACAGCAGGAGAGACAACCCAAGTGCCTACTTTCAAAGAACTTGGGGCTGGGCAGATGGCACTGGCTGCTCTTCCAGAGTACCAGGGTTCGATTCCCAGCATTCACACGGTGGCTTACATCTCTCTACAACTCCAGTCCCCGGGGGTCCCCTACCCTTTTCTGGCCTCCAGAAATTTGTATAGATGTATATTGTAGGAAAAACACCCATACACATTAAAACATAAAAATAAAGGATAAAAATCTTAATTTATAATCCGAGAGAAAACACAGAGGATAAGCAAATAACAAATGTGTCCAGAGTCAGACAGCAGCCATGCTGTGAAAACTGCACTGTGGGGGTGCAGGGATGGGGGTGCAGTGTGGGGGTGCAGGGGTGGGGTGCAGGGATGGGGGTGCAGGGGTGGGGGTGCAGGGGTGGGGGTGCAGGGGTGGGGGTGCAGGGGTGAGGTGCAGTGTGGGGGTGCAGGGATGGGGGTGCAGTGTGGGGTGCAGGGGTGGGGTGCAGGGATGGGGGTGCAGGGGTGGGGGTGGATGGGGGGCTGGAGGAGATGTAGCCAAGGCAATCACTGATGTTCTATGCGGGTGAGTTAGAGAAGGCTGTTCCAACAGGAGAGATTGAAGTAGAAGGAACAAGAGGAGGAATTTGTGCAGTAGCTGAGGGAATGGGTGCACAGAATAGGACCTGCAAAGGTCCTGAGGTGAAAGCTTCTTTGGCATGAACTGAGAACATCAAAAAAGTTAGTTTGCTGTGGCAGAATGAGCCAGGCCGAGAAGCTGGAGATGAGGTCAGAGGAGCCATGGGCTGAATCGCATGGGGCCTCTAGGCATTATAAACACACCGGTGCCTTGCTGCTGTTGTTTGTTTTGATCTGGGGGATGGGTTTGAATAGGAGCCCTCTGGCCGCTGTGCGGCACAGCTCTTGCATTGTGCAGCTGCAGCTCCTGGACATTGATGTCTGATGGTGGATGTCTCTGGTAAGGGCATCAAGGACACCAGCTGAGATGGAGGAGATGAGGTGACAAACTTTGGGAGAACAGCAGGCACAGGACAGTCATCTGGAAGGAAGGGAAAGTGTAAAGGATGGCCTCCAGGAGGTGGGTGGGCAGTCCATCCTTCGTGGCCATCTCCCTCTCTGAGTTCCAGGACAAACACCACTCATTGCACACGGCACATGCTACGTTCTCTGCCTTCTTGTCTGTTTTTGGGTGTCTAATGCCCGCTTTCCCCTTTCTGATTATATGGATATAGTACCTGTGTCTAAAGAGGTCTAGAGACAACTTCCATGCAATAAAGAATAACTTCTTTAATCAGCTTTCTGTTACACTAGCAAGTGCCTGAGTCAACCAACTGAATAAGAGAGAAGGTTCACTTTGTCTCAGTTTTGGGGGGTGGATTTCAGCCTATAGCAAGTAGCCCCACTGCTTTTGGGTCCATGGGAAGGTAACACACCATGATATGTGATGAAGCAACGCTGTTCAACTCATGGACAGGTTGGAGGGGACAGAGGGAGTACAGCAGATTTGAGGACTGTCCCAACATTCCTTTCAAGGGGACAGCCTCAGGGACTTAAGATATTCTATGTCTTACCTTTTAGATTGAAAAGTGTCACCAGGTACCAAGCTTTTAGCACATGGGTCTTCAGGGGACATTCCAGATCTAAATTATAGAAAAGATGACATTGTAAACGTGGTCCAGTGCCACTGTGACCGTGTGGGGGGCCAGATTATCCAGTGCAATAGTCCCAGATTGACAGGCTTCCTACACAGAGAACCCCTGGTGACATTTAACTTTCACAGTTGACCTGTCATATGTCTCAGTTTTTCAGAAGCTGGCAGACCAGCTATTCTTTGGAGCCCTGATCAGATTCTCTAAAGATTTTTGCCAAGGTGAATGAACATACAGGGAACATTTGAGGTGTCGTGGCTATAAATTGTGAGTTCTAGAAGGCCAACAAGAAGGACCTGGAGAGTTGAGAGACAAAGGACACCACACATGGACGAGAGCCCGGGTGAGCAAAAGCAGGGAGATTTGAGTTTCTCATGAACAGAAAAACTGGAGATAAAATCCAGTTAAAGCAATACTGGCCTCCGAGACAGAACTACCTGGACTCTATTTTCAATATCCCCGCTGCTGAGCATACTTGGGAGGAGAAAAGAATCTGAGTTCCTCCAAGGATATCACCTCGGCTGAAGGCGTGTCCAGTGTCACCTTCCTTTCCTAGGGACAACACATATAAACAAAAGCCCAAAATGGGGTGCAAACATTCATCTCCCTTGACTTAATTCAGGACACCTCTGAAGGTCATCCCGAGCCTGACAGGTCCCCAAGGGGACCGCTGCAGCTTCTTTAGCATTTGCATCACAGTCCAGCATCTTCTTTCTGTCCACCTCACTTTTTTGGATCCCTCACAAGTATAGTTCCCAAGAGCATTTACCAGAAGGACATTCACCAGAAGGACATTCACCAACTGAATTTGCAAGGACTTCCAGACCTCAGAGGCTTTTCTGAGAGATCCTGTTCCAAGAAAGCTGCTAACAAGTGATTCAAGGGAACAAACTTTAAGATGGGCTTTAAAAAAGTATTTATTTAATTTTTTGAGATTACAAAAAATTGTGGTTGATATATTGATTTATTGTGCACCCCAATAAACTTATTTGGGGGTCAGAGAACAGAACAGGGTTGACCCCAATACCCAGCTCCATGTTTGTTTTTATTAATAAGACCATAATATTAGTCATAGAGGTTAGGCAGTGGTAGCACATGCATTTAATCCTAGCATTCCAGAGGCAGAGATCTGCCTGGATCTCTGTGAGTTCAAAGCTACACTGGAAACAGCCAAGCATGGTGACTCACGCCTTTAATCCCAGGAACTGATGGCAGGAAGCAGAAAGGTATATAAGGCATGAGGATCAGGAACTAGTATGGTTAAGCTTTTAGGCTTTTGAGAAGGAGTTCAGCTGAGACCCATTTGGATGAGGACTCAAAGGCTTCCAGACTGAGGAAACAGGATCAGCTAGAAACTGGCAAGGTGAGGTGGCTGTGACTTGTTCTGCTTCTCTGATCTTCCAGCGTTGACCCCAATACCCAGCTCCAGGTTTGTTTTTTATTAATAAGACCTTTTAAGATTCATGCTACAACAATATAGTTGCATTATTTCCTTCTTCCCTTTCCTCCTTCCAGACCCTCACATATAACTCCTTCTTGCTCTCTTTCAAATTTATGGCCTCTATTTTCCCATTTATTGTTATTACATATATATTCTTAAGCATGTAAACACACCCTCTTCAGTCTGTATGTTATTTTGTGTGTGTGTGTGTGTGTGTGTGTGTGTGTGTGTATAGTTGTCACAGCAGGTAACAACTAGTATTGAACAGATCGACCCGCCAGATGAATAATCCCCTAATGGGGAGCCTCACCTGGCAAGGTCGTGGGGTCACTGACTATAAGTGACTGGTTGCTCCAGTCTGTAATTTCATGATTTTCATTCTTCCTTACTTTCCTTTTTCCTGAAAAGTGTTCCACAGTGTTTATGTGCCACATTTTTAATATCCATTTGTCGGTTGAAGGACATCTAGGTTGTTTCCCTCTTCTAGCTCCTGTGAAAAGGGCAGCAGTGAACGTGGCTGAGAAAGTATCTGTGGAGTAGGATGTCGGGCCTTTGGGCATACGGCAAGGAGTGGTGTAGTTGTGTCCTATGATAGATTAATTTTAGCTTTTTGAGAATTCTCCACCCTCATTTCCAGAGGGCTGGGTCAGTTTGCAATCCCGCCAACGGCCAATGAGGTTACTTTCCCCCCAGACTCTCTCCAGCATTTGTTGTTGGTCGTTCCTTAAAGCTGGGGACAATGAACATTTTAAAAAGATACTTCTCAGCCATTTTTCCTTTTTCTTTTGAGAACTGTCTGCTCAGGTCTTAGACCCGCTTTTTGAATGGGTCATTTTCTGTTTCTGTTTGTTTGACTGTATTTTGAGTTTTTTATATAGTCTGGATGTCCACCCTCTGTCAGATGAATAGCTGGCAAAGATTCTCCCCCATTCTTTGGGCTCCCTTCACCTGGCTGATTGTTTCTTTAGCTGTGTAGAGGCTTTTTAGGTCTATGAAGTCCCAGTTGTCAATTGTTGGCCTTGATTCTTGGACAAATGGAGTCCTGTTCAAAAGTCCTTTCCTGAAACTGTATCATGCAGGGCTCTGCCTATGTTTTCTTCTAGCAGTTTTAGTGCTTCCGGTTTAGGTAGTTTTCTTGTAAAGTGATATATAAATAGATAGATAGATAGATAGATAGATAGATAGATAGATAGATAGATAGATAGATAGATAGATACAGGTCTGCTTTCTTTCTTCTTCATGTGGACAGCCAGTTTGTTGAACATGCTGTCTTTCTCTGGCTTACATTTTTGGCATCTTTGTCAAATACTAAAAGTCTGAGGATACATGATGCTTGTGTTTGGGTCTTTGGTTTTGTTCCTTTGGTCTACATGCCTGTCTTTGTGCCAATACCATATTGCTTTTTTTTTTTTTTTTTTTGGTTTTTCGAGACAGGGTTTATCTGTGTAGCTTTGCACCTTTCCTGGAACTCACTTGGTAGCCCAGGCTGGCCTTGAACTCACAGAGATCCACCTGGCTCTGCCTCCCGAGTACTGGGACTAAAGGCGTGTGCCACCACTGCCCAGCCCATATTGCTTTTATTACTATGGCTCTGAAATGTATCTTGAGATGTGGAATAGTGAGCCTTCCAACACTGGATTTTTTTCCCCCCTCAGGATTGTTTTGGTTATCTGGGATCTTTTGTGGTTCCATAAGAATTTTAGATACTTTTCCTGTTCATGTGAAGAAAAAGATGGGAATTTTGATTGGGATTGCATTGAATTTGCAAATAGTTTCTGATGAAATGGTGACTTTCATAATATTAGTTCTTCTAATACATGAGCATAGGATGTTTCTTTATTTTCTAGTATCTTTCCCCATCTCTTTCTTCAGAGGTTTAAAGTTTTTATTGTGGAGGTCCTTCACCTGCCTTGTTAGGTTACTTCCCAGATGGTTTGTTTTCTTTGAGGCTATTGGGAGCTTCCGTGTGTGTGCCGGGAGTTGAACCACTGTCCTCCAGAAGAGCTGCCAACCACTGAGTGCAGGGGTAGGTTTTGGCTGGCTGGAGATGTTGGATCTGGTGTCTGTGGGGCCTGTGTGTCAGAGGCAGGCAGGGTGAGTCCTAGAGGGAGACTGGAAGTTGATTGTGTTGCAGGCAGGAGTGTAGACCAGGCTGGGGGCACTGTCTGTGGGACCTGGGCCAGACCTGGGGGCTCCGGAAGTGTGGAGAGGAGGGTCAGGCAGACTGACTGGGCTAGACCCTGGAGAACCAAGTGCAGGATCTGGCTGGGTAGACGGGTTCTAAGATGGGCATTTGAAACCAGATCAGAAACTGCAGGAGTATTCTTAGTCCCTGGAGTGTGGAAGCTGCAAAAGTGGAAACTTTTGCCTGTGGAGAAGTTAGGATGAGATACAGTTAGAGAATAATGAGGCATGTGAGGTCACAGGAAGCTGCAGTTAAATGCAGGCGGCTGGCTATTGCTGGGGGCAACTACTGTACTAGAGAGCTACAGCAAAGGGTGTGTAGGTGATTAACAACTAAGGTCATCTGTGCTCTGAATACCGGAGGACTTACTGAGCCTTATGTAAGAACCTCCGGTAGTCATAGGGTAGAAAAAGCAGAGGAATCAAATCTAGGGTTCAATTGTAAGAGTCACAGAGTTCTGTAAAACATGAATTCCCATGACAGGTCCATTATATCTGTAGAGCTCTGACTGGGAAGATTTAGGATGGGGAAGTGCGATGCTGGTCTTGGTTGTCGACTTGACTACATCTGGAATAAACTAAAACGCAAGCTTCAGGGCACATCTTTAAGGGGTTTTCTTGATTATTTGACATGTGATGACCCACCCTAAATCTGGATCACACCTTCTGGGCCACATAAAAGACATGGAAGAAAGAAGCTTTTGCCTGCCTGCTCTTACTCTTGCTGGTAAGTCCATCCATGCTGCTGCTGAGGTATCCCTTCACTGATATTAGAACATACTTCTTCAGGATCCCAAACATAGACTGAAGACCAGCAGTTCTCTAGAACTTCCCTGGGACTGCAGCAGCACCAGACTGGGACTGTGGAGACATCCAGTTTCATGGATGCTTGGCCTTGCCATCAGGAGACAGCCGTTGTTGGACTACCCAGACCACATTCCTGTAGTAGGATAGGCTCATAGGTTTGAGGAGATTGGCTCAAACCAGTTGCCAAGGCATGCACATAGTGTGCTTCCTTATGAGCCAACCTGAAGTCTGCCTGAGGGCCTAGCAACAGGCTCTGTCAGAGGTGCTGATCTTGCCCAGCCAATGAGGGATGGCCACACAATGCCACCAGACTGGGACACAGCATGGGTGCTGGGAGGAGGGTATATAAGGCCTTCCCCGTTATTGAATAAACAAGTCTGCTGTTTGCCTTCAACTGACTCCCAGTGTCTGTGCCTTTGATGATGTGCCTTCCCACCCCCTCCTCCCGAGGGAGCCCTTAGGATCCAGCAACAGTAATCCACTCTGATAAAGCCTCATACACACACATACACACACACACACACACACACACACACACACACACACACACACAATATACACGTGTAGTACATATGTCTATATGTACTTATATGAATACATATGTAACAGAATGAATACATATTCATTCTATCTGTTCTGTTCCTCTAGGGCAATGGTTCTCAACCTTCTTAATGCTTTGACCCTTTAATACCTCAGGTTGTAGTGATCCCAAATCATAAAATTATCTCACTGCTACTTTATAAGTCTAATTTTGATACTGTTATGAATGTAATATAATGTATGTAATGTAAATACCAGATAGGCAAGATACCTGATATGTGACCCCCAATGGGGCCATGACCTACAGGTTGAGAACCACTGCTCTGGAGACCCCCCCCCCCCACTACTATAGAATGTTTAGGCCCCTGCATTTCTGAAGTCAGAGAGTGGTGTAGAAAGGTCCCTGAGCCCTGTGTGCAGACTCTGATCTTCTGGGTTCTGAGACCTAACTGATGAGGCTGACTCACTCATCAGTAGGCTGAGTCTACTCGCTCACAGAATGTTAAACAGGATTATCTTCTTCTTCTTCTTTTTTTTTTAAAGATTTATTTATTTATTATGTATACAGTGTTCTGTCTGCACGTATCCCTGCAAGCCAGAAGAGGGCACCAGATCATCTCATTACAGATGGTTGTGAGCCACCATGTGGTTGCTGGGAATTGAACTCAGGACCTTTGGAAGAACAAGCAGTGCTCTTAACCTCTGAGCCATCTCTCCAGTCCAGGATTATCTTCTTAGCTTGAGATGAAAACAGGAGGCAACAGTGTGGTGGAATATTTGTTTAGCTAGGCAATAATGTGTTACATTTGTTTATGCTGCATTTGTTTAGTGATGTAAAGGTGTCTTGCTTTGCCTGCTTAAGGCACCTGATTGGTCTAATAAAAAGCCAAACAGCCAATAGCTAGTCAGTAGAAGGATCGGTGGGGCTGGCAGGCAGAGAGAATAAGTAGGAGGAGGAATCTAGGCTCAAGAAGAGAGAGACTGAGAAGAAGAGAATAAAGGACAAAGACAGGGAGACCCCTGGGGCCAGCCAGCTAGGCGGCAGTCAGACAGACAGACATGGAGTAGGACATACAGAAGGAAAGAAAGGTAAAAAGCCCCAAGACAAAATATAGATCAAGAAAAACAGATTAAATTAAGTTATAAGAGCTACTGGGACAAGTATAAACGAAGGCCGAGCATTCATAACTAACAAGTCTCTGTGTCATGATTTAGGAGCTGGTTGGTGGCCCAAAAGAAAGCCTACTACACAACAGTAGTTCTAATATATACTTCCTGAACTGCTGGGGGTCATTATTAAGATTCCTCTGGACTGAGCACCCCATTGTACAGATCTCTGGTCTCGCAGGAAGGTTTGTGAACCCCACGTTTGGCTCTTTGGTGCGTCCTGAGAGATACTTCTTCTCAAGTTCTCCCTCAGACACTGCTAGCCACCTCCCCGGGGGTGTGCATGTCCTTGTGTTTTTACCTTTAATTCCAGAGCAGGAAACTGGAGACTCAAGCTGGCCTTTGAGACTACATCCTGCTCAGTACTGACATCGAGGCTTGCTCTGCTGTTCACAACGGGCCTCTCTGTGAACTTCCCACAGCAGTTGTATGTACAGTGTGGTGCAGAGATTTCTGAGCAATTCAACATTCAGTTGAAAAACACATCAGATCAGGCAAAGAAAAAATTTAAGCAAAGGAGCAAGGCATTATATATAAATGTGTATATATATTCATGAATATATATATATAAAATATTACTAGATTCTTGAAGCTCCTTGTGCACCAAGAATAGAACAAATGACCCTCCCCCAATTCCTGGAGCCTACATGTATTTGTCCAGATTCAGGTCAGCTGTGACTAAAGACCTGCAGTAACACTAGCTTGCCCATGACAGCTCACACATGAATGACTGTGGGAAGGTCATTTGAAGTGACAACTATGCTCTCTGAGGTCGCAGGGAACCCAACCTTCTTGCTCGACTTCATTTTTAAGAGATAGCTCTATCTTCACGGTTCAGTGGGTAGAACTCTAGCCATTACATCTGTGTCCCCTGCAGCAAGATAAGGAAGTAGAGAAAGAAACAGGCAAAAGATGCACACTGTTGGACTGAGAAGGTAGGATGCACACTGTTGGACTTTGAAGGTAGGTAGGATGCACACTGTTGGACTGAGAAGGTAGGATGCACACTGTTGGACTGAGAAGGTAGGATGCACACTGTTGGACTGAGAAGGTAGGATGCACACTGTTGGACTGAGAAGGTAGGATGCACACTGTTGGACTGATAAGGTAGGGTGCACACTGTTGGACTGAGAAGGTAGGGTGCACACTGTTGGACTGTGAAGGTAGGTAGGATGCACCCTGTTGGACTGTGAAGGTAGGTAGGATGCACACTGTTGGACTGAGAAGGTAGGTAGGATGCACACTGTTGGACTGAGAAGGTAGGGTGCATACTGTTGGACTGAGAAGGTAGGTAGGATGCACACTGTTGGACTGAGAAGGTAGGTAGGATACACACTGTTGGACTGTGAAGGTAGGTAGGATGCACACTGTTGGACTGAGAAGGTAGGTAGGATGCACACTGTTGGACTGAGAAGGTAGGATGCACACTGTTGGACTGAGAAGGTAGGTAGGATGCACACTGTTGGACTGAGAAGGTAGGATGCACACTGTTGGACTGAGAAGGTAGGATGCACACTGTTGGACTGAGAAGGTAGGATGCACACTGTTGGACTGAGAAGGTAGGATGCACACTGTTGGGCTGAGAAGGTAGGGTGCACACTGTTGGACTGAGAAGGTAGGATGCACACTGTTGGACTGAGAAGGTAGGTAGGATGCACACTGTTGGACTGAGAAGGTAGGTAGGATGCACACTGTTGGACTGAGAAGGTAGGTAGGATGCACACTGTTGGACTGAGAAGGTAGGTAGGATGCACACTGTTGGACTGAGAAGGTAGGATGCACACTGTTGGACTATGAAGGTAGGTAGGATGCACACTGTTGGACTGAGAAGGTAGGATGCACACTGTTGGACTGAGGAGGTAGGATGCACACTGTTAGACTGAGAAGGTAGGTAGGATGCACACTTTTGGACTGAGAAGGTAGGTAGGATGCACACTGTTGGACTGAGAAGGTAGGTAGGATGCACACTGTTGGACTGAGAAGGTAGGATGCACACTGTTGGACTGTGAAGGTAGGTAGGATGCACACTGTTGGACTGAGAAGGTAGGTAGGATGCACACTGTTGGACTGAGAAGGTAGGTAGGATGCACACTGTTGGACTGAGAAGGTAGGTAGGATGCACACTGTTGGACTGAGAAGGTAGGATGCACACTGTTGGACTGAGAAGGTAGGGTGCACACTGTTGGACTGAGAAGGTAGAGTGCACACTGTTGGACTGAGAAGGTAGGTAGGATGCACACTGTTGGACTGAGAAGGTAGGGTGCACACTGTTGGACTGAGAAGGTAGGTAGGATGCACACTGTTGGACTGAGAAGGTAGGGTGCACACTGTTGGACTGAGAAGGTAGGTAGGATGCACACTGTTGGACTGAGAAGGTAGGATGCACACTGTTGGACTGTGAAGGTAGGTAGGATGCACACTGTTGGACTGAGAAGGTAGGTAGGATGCACACTGTTGGACTGAGGAGGTAGGATGCACACTGTTGGACTGAGAAGGTAGGATGCACACTCTTGGGCTGAGAAGGTAGGGTGCACACTGTTGGACTGAGGAGGTAGGGTGCACACTGTTGGACTGAGAAGGTACCTTCCGGGAGCTGCCACCACACACCTTCATTTACAGTCCACTTTCTAGAACATCAGCATGCTTACAGTTCACTATATTAGAAACTAATTAAGATTTTTATAGTATGGCAATTACGTGTACAACTAAAAGCAGAGCCAGTTACTGTCAGAGAAATACCAGGTATCAGCTATCATTCTCTTCCAAGTTCTAAAAACGACCCCCAAGACCTCTGCATGCTCTGAAGTCCAAGTGTGACTGTAATTGGGAGGCAGTTTTGCTCTGACCTCACCCTAAGGACATCACATTGTGCCTAGAAATAGCAATGGTTTTTGTGTCCTCTGGGAGAGGGTGGAATAGCCCCTAGGTACAATGAAAATGTGCACATAACCCAGCTCATTAGCTCTGCCCAGAAGAGCTCAGCCTCCTAGAGGCGGCTCTCTCCAGGCACTCCTTCTGCCAGGTTCCTCTAAGTCCGGTAGAAGAGAACAAGTAAGCCCGGCAGCTGAAATGCCTGAAATCTATAGGATAAGAGTACAGAGCTCTTTTCGACCCTCTCCCTGATTTCCTCTCTCCACAGACAAATAATAAAGAGAACAAGCAAAATATAATCCCTTCCTAAATACTCGATTCCACTAAGAACCAATCAAGGTGGACACCCCCACCCCACACTGTCCACCAACTGATACACAGAAAACTTTGGGTAACAACAGAAGAAAGAATTTAGGGTGTGAAATTGCCAGAGAGCCCTGGCGGGAAGCACAACTCTACGTCGTCATTATTTCTATCTGGCTGAAACCTCTTGGTGTACAGTGTGGGGATGTCGCAAACTGCTGTTCTGCCCGGAAGCGGTGTCACGTGGCTGTTGAACTCAGATATGCAAAGGCTTCAGGATAAGCAGGTGAGGACGGTACCAAGGATGGTTGGGAACCATTCCGGTTTTGCGGCGAAGTGTTCTTAAACATAATCTAGAATGCTTGACTTGAATTAATTTCGCCAACGGCTACCAACAGGCTCACGTCATCTAGACAGCCACAGCATTCTGGTAGGTTTTAAAGTTGGGTCTATTTTAAAGACAAGTATAAGACCCTACAAACTTTAGAGATTACTCGAAATCACAGACCGCAGGCACTCCCCCACCCTGCTGGACAGGAAGCATCCAGAGCGCACATGCACTGTGACCTTTTTGATTGGGCGGCTTCATTAGTCTCATCTTTAAAGTTGTAGTCGCCAGCTAGGTTTCCAGGGGGTTTCTAATATACAGTTCTTATCAGTGTGAATTACCAGTTTTTTAAATGTCATTCATGATTTTTCTTTTTGCAGACAAATAGTTTTAAAATTAACAATAAAATCCACCCTTTAAGAATATGATTTTTGGTTGTGAGCCTAGCCTTTAACGGCTGAGCCATCTCTCCGGGCGGTGGTGGCTCACGCCTTTAATCCCAGCACTCGGGAGGCAGAGCCAGGCGGATCTCTGTGAGTTCGAGGCCAGCCTGGACTACCAAGTGAGTTCCAGGGAAGGCGCAAAGCTACACAGAGAAACCCTGTCTCGAAAAACCAAAAAAAAAAAAAAATATGATTTTTGCCAGGCATTGGTTGGCACACGTCTTTAATCCCAGCACTTGGGAGGTAGGTGCAGACGGATCTCTCTGAGTTCGAGGTCAGTCTGGTCTACAGAGTGAATCCAGAATAGCCAGAGCTACACAAAGTAACACTCATCTCCAAAAACCAAAAATAAATAAATAAATAAATAAATAAATAAATAAATAAATGAATGAATGAATGAATGAATGAATAAATAAATAAATAAATAAATAATTTTTTAAAGGACAGGATAGAATAGCCTAAAGAACTTTACATTGCATTCAGTCGTTAGCAGGTCACAGAAATTATGATTGCTTCCCTTTTACTTGATGTAAAATAAGAATATTCAAGATCTTGTCTCCATTTTACACATACAGTATTGGTGCTTTATTCTTAGTGGGTCATAGACACTTTTGAGAATATGGTATTACATATGGCACCTGTTTTGAGAAATACACCCAAATGCTCATGCATAAACTAGAGGTTAGGTAGAATAAAATGAATAAAACAAGGCATTCTAATTTTTCTTTATTTTTGAGAATTGTATTCTTGTATACAATGAAACATGATCATATCTACCTCTTATTTCCCTACTCCTATTCCCCCAATGCCTCCAATACAGGCCTTCCCAACTCTCTGTCTCTGTCTGTCTGTCTGTCTGTCTGCCTCTCTCTCTGATAGCTCACTGAGTCCAGGCTCCAAGGGAAACCGACCACACTTCAAAGTAGAATAATTCTTCTTCTCCAACAACCATGCACTGCCAGTAGCTCCTCAGTAATGGGTGGGGCTTGGAGTGCACCTATGCTGAGATTTTGCTGGCCTGATCTTGTATAGGCAGCCACAGCTTCTGTGAGTTCATGACTGCAATAGCATGTCATGACCAGAAAGAACATGCACCCAGGAGCACGGCTTCCCATCCTCCAGCTCTTACATTCCTTCTCCCTTCTCCTCTGCTGTGTTCCCGGAGCCTTGGTGGTAGTAACTTGGGGAGACACCAGGACTTCAACTTGGGGTTAATGTAGATGTCCTATTAAGGGCTGAGCACTCAGTCTCTTATTCTCAGCACTTTGACTAGTTATGTGTTTCTGCACTGGCTGCTCCCCACTTTAAAAAGAAGCCTCTCTGACCAAAGCTAAGAGAAGCCAAGTCTGTGGTTGTAAGCATAAATATTTAGAAAGCAGTTTGAGAGCAAGACCACTTAGCAAAATAACAAAAGTTGATTTTAGGGCCTATGACCTCCCCATCCATGGGCTTTTGACCAGGATGGCAGTACCAGGCATGAAATTCCTTCTGTGAAGCAGGTCTCAAATCCAATTAGAAATCTGTTACCCCCATAACAGTCATGCCACTATAGCATCAGCAGGGACATATTGCCTGGCAGGTTGTATTTCGGCTTGTAGAGTCCAGTACTGACTGGGTAAGACCACTGGTGTCTTTTCTCCCCTGGCAACCTGGATAGCACCTTCCAGAATTAGGAAAGCTGACCACTCAGGAGCAAGTTTTCTAGTTTGAGATTGATTTTTCTATGTCCTACAGGTAAGGTGTGTAACAGATAATGTTTTTTCTGCTGCCCAGAAGCATTTGCCCTAAAGGAGACACAACCTAAAGCAAATGCCAAATAAGAGAGAGACTGATGTTCTAGCATCAAGGTGAGGTTATGCCTGTGTATTTTCAGAAAATGAATGAAG